>NC_133652.1:169640379-169940379 GCF_009905375.1 Apium graveolens
TCCAGAAAGATGACAAGGGAATTATTTGAGTTGCTTCGGGAATCTGGATACCTAATGCACCGGAATTGAAAGCGGAAATTTTGCAAGACGCTCATATCTCAAGATATTCAATTGATCCCGGAAGCACCAAGATGTATAGAGATCTAAAAGAAAGCTTTTGGTGGACAGATATGAAGAAAGAGATAGCAGAATGGGTCAGTAAGTGTTATATGTGCCAACCAGTCAAGGCTGAACATCAACGCCCGATCGGATTACTACAACCACTAGATATTTCAGAATGCAAATGGGAGCACTTAGCTATAGATTTCGTAGTGGGACTTCCAACGACCAGAGCAAATCATGATGCAATTTGGGTTATCATTGATAGATTAACAAAGTCAGCACATTTCCTTCCAATCAACGAAAGGTTTTCACTTGACAAGTTAGTACACCTATATCTTAAGAAAATTGTGATGCGTCATGGAGTACATGTGTCCATTGTATCAGATCAAGATCCACGATTTAATTCGAGATTTTGGAGATAATTCCAGGAATGTTTAGGAACCAAGTTAAACATGAGCACTGCTTATCATCCTCAGACGAACGAACAAAGTGAAAGGACTATACAGATAATTGAAGATATATTACGTGTGTGGGTGATAGGCTTTGAAGGCAGTTGGGATGAACATTTACCGCTAGTGGAATTCTCCTACAACAACAGCTACCATGCGAGAATCGGAATGCCACCTTATGAAGCCTTATATGAAAGAAAATGCAGATCACCTACAAGTTGGGATGAAGTTGGAGAGCGCAAAATTCCAGGTCCAGAACTGATTCAGCAGACCAAGGAAAAAGTAGAACTTATTCGGAAGTGACTCGAAGCGGCGCAAAATCGACAACGTAAATATGCAGATCCAAACAGAAGGGATGTGGACTATCAAGAAGGAGAACATGTACTGCTAAAGATATCACCATGGAAGGGATTGACTAGGTTTGGCAATAAAGGCAAGCTAAAGCCCGATATGTCGGTCCATTTGAAATACTGAAGAGTGTCGGAAAAGTTGCATATGAGTTAGCTTTACCGCCCCATATGCAGCATATTCATAATGTGTTTAATGTGTCAATGCTTAAGAAGTATAACCCTGATACAAGGCATGTAATAGAGTATGAGCCGATAGAACTTCAGGCAGATTTGTCATATGTAGAGCAGCCGGTAAAAATTTTAGATCAGCAAGAGAGTCTTAAGAAATAAGTCTATACCATTAGTAAGAGTCTTGTGGAGAAATACCGTGACTGAAGAATCAACCTGGGAGCTTGAGAGCGATATGTTAGAAAAGTACCCTCAGTTATTTTCATAGCTTGCTTCTGAGGACAAAATCCTAATAAGGGGGGAGAATGTAACGACCGAGAAATTACGCTTGTATTATATCCTAATAAAGATAATTTATGTGAATTATTATGTGATTAAGTGTGTTGAGTCATAAAACCCTAATTGCTATGTGCTACGTGTTGTCTGTTTTGATCGGAATGTGTTTTGAGTATTTGTCGAATGTTTTATTATAAGTTATAGGTTTTATATCAAAATCCATACAGCTCAAACAGTGTTTTAAAAGCTTATATTTCAAACAAAATCATTGGCCCTATTTTGCCAAGTATGGCCTATACCACATCGATATTCTGAACATCTAGACGTTTTACAAATTTACCTTTTTCGCGAAAAACTACTTTTTCGCGAAAAACTACATTTTCGGACCCCTTCGGGTGTCAAAAGCCCCACAAAAATCACATTTTTAATTTTATAGGATCATGAAATTAACAAACATCATTTTTCTTTGCATTTTTGTATTATTCATAATTTTTCTGAATTTTTAGCATTTATTTTGTATTTATTGAATATTTAAAAATTCATAATTAATACCCAAAAATTATAAAAATTGGGGCCAAATATTTTTATTAGATGTGTAATTAGACCCTTATTTTTATTTAGGGGTATTATTTTAGTTAATATAAATAGCTGAAATACTATTAATTATTAGTTAATTAATTATAAAAAAATCATAAAAATCAAGAAATTCAAGTGTTGGTGAAGATCAAGCAGAGAATTAAACCTTCGATTTGAAAGTGATTCTGTTGCTCAAATCTTTCATGTGAGTAACCAAACTGATCCTCTTGATCTCCTCTATCTATTCCTGTAATCAATTTCATGTTTTGTTGCTTAGATTTTCAATTCGAATTTTAGGGTTCATGAACTGAATTGGGGGTTTTTGATTGTGGGGTTCTGGGTTGAAGTTGATGCTTGGTATAGTCTTAGATGCTTGTTTACAATTGATTTGTGCTATTTAATTCATCAAAGTAATGTTCTAAGTGTTACTTCTTAGTTTCAAGTTTATGTAATTTTATTTTAGTTTGTTTATTATTTTATACGAATCTGAGGTTGTTTTAGTTATAGGGATTAGATTATAGAAGTTGTGAGCTTTATTTTAATATATTATTTGTAATTTTTCATGTACGAAATTGTTGGTTTGATTTTTTTGGCCGGAAATTATTATATTTTGGTCGGAGAAATCGTTGTAGGGATTGTTAGGTTATGATGTTGATGTGGTTGTGTTCCTGAGGAAATTCTGAATGAAATGGAGGGTTGAATCGATCCGAACGATCCTGATTTGACCACGATTCAGGCTCGCCGGAGAACCGCCGTTACCGGCGGCTGTTCTTCGTTTTTCCGGCTGTGTTTCGATGAAGGAAGGAAGAAGGGGGCCTGGGAATGAGGGGAAGTGAAGCTACAAAAGAAACGAGGTGGGAATCACCGGTTTCGTCGTTATTGTTGCCGTTTTGCTTGCCGGGAACCGTCACCGTTGCTGGATTCTGGGGACGACGACGGCTGTTCTTGAAGACCCGGGGTCGACCCGGTTCCAACCCGGAAATCGACCCGGGTTCGATCCTCAAAACCATAAAACCAATTCCTGATTTCTGTTTCTGTATTTTTAATTATTTTATTATATTTTTATAAAACAGAAAATCAGTTTTAATAATTCTAAAAATCTAATAAAAATCAGATTTAAAATCCGAATTATTTTATAAATAATTTCTAATTTTTTTTATTAATTTGAAAATTTGAGATTAATTATTTATTTATTTATCTAATTATATATTTAATTATTATTTAGTAATTAAGTTATTAATTAATAAATAAGATTAAATAATTAGATCGAATAATTCGATTAATAATTCGATAATTAATCAATAAATGTGAGTGACTCGTAATTATTCGAGTTGTGTTTCGATAATTCGAGAATGGCGTTCGAGTGTCGATTTGATTATTTATGCGATCCGATTTAGTTATAATTATTCGTATCGAATAATTAATAATCGATTTAATCAAATAATTTGTAATTAATTGTAATTAATTCTAAAAATTAGGGAATAATTATTTTAAAAACTAATAATTCTTAATTAATTATTAAAAAATATAATTAAGGTTTAATTAATTATGATTAATTAATTATAATTGATTTATAATTAATTAAATCTTGTTTATTGCTTAATAATCAAATCGTTAATCCGATTTGAGTAAAACGAAGACCAGTAGACTCAGAAAAATGACCCGATTCCATTACAAATAATTATAAATCATAGTTTCTTTCAAAATCGAGTCGGCTTGTGATAAATAATTGTTTATAGACCCCATTGGTGATGAAAATGAGTCTAATAAATCGCGAAAAATTAGGAATCGAGCCAGATAGTGTTTGTTAATGTGAATATAATTCTACTATCGATTCTAAAAATAATTATATGTCTAAAATTTATTATGTGCCTTACTTGCTTTGTGCTTTACGTGATTATGTGAACCTTATGTGTTATATAATTATATGCGATTCGGATAGAATCGTATGGGTAGACGATTAGGGCTTCGTGGTATTAACCTGAGATTGCGTATGAAGTAAGTCATCTAAACGCATACCTTTCCTTGATAGATTCAGTACCAGCAGGGCGAATCAAGCAGGAGACATAACGCCGTGAATCATACGAGGTGAAGTGCGCACCAGGCCAATTTTTCCCCTATTCTAAGTTCAGAATAGTGAAATATATCCAACTTTTCATATCAATTACACCTTGATAACTCTTGTTCACATATACTGATACACAATTATTGATCCTTTATTTTTATTTCATTTCGATTCTTAATTTCCCTAATTCATTGAATCCTCTATTCATATTCCAATACTTTTATCCTTATTACATATACTCTAATATATCCTGATGTTTGGATACATCGAAAGCATACCGATTGTTTTGGAAGCTAAGCTATGGACTAGATGGTTATGATACGAGCCGGGTATTAACCGGACCCTTGATTATTAGGCCATAGTTGCCTGGGTACCCCATATGTTGGGTGGGTCTATGCAGTTGTGTATAGATCCGCAATGTATCCTAACTGATCTGCAGGTTATAGTGCATATGTTGGTTCTTGTTTCCAGTCTCGTTCATTTGGCACTCGCCAGCAATGGAATTTATTATTCTTTACGGAAACAGATGGTTGTTCAAACCAGCAAATTACTGGTTCATTTATCTTTCTCTCTTTACACTATATATATTGTTGCAGATTTGTTGAGCAATTTTGGCTCACCCCCTTTTATCGGTGTTCCCTCTTGTTTTTCAGTTAAGGTTGAGAAAGAAACCCATCAAAGCTCGAATAGTCAAGAAGCGGGTCAAGCAGCGGGACCCTCTAATTCCAAGTATGTTTGTCCCTAACCCAGAAGAGAGCTTTGAGTTGCCAGAACAGGTGTAGCAGGATATGTGATAGTTGTAATTTGAATAAAAGATGTTTAGTTTAAAATTTGAATAGAATAATGTTTTGTAATAAAGCAAGTTCTTGAGATAGTTTGTTTAGAATGGTTTGTAATAAATTTGGTTTGTCGTTCTTGTTTTCAATCCTTAACCTTGAAAATATCCCGAGTAGTAGTAGTTCGTGGTAATTATTCATTTATATTATGCTTGTGCAGGTTTAGTAAGTAGTTAGTGTTAATAATGCCCCAAATCTATACCCCGTATTTGGAGGGTGTTATAACTGATCATCGTATGCGGTGGTTCTAGTGAATGTCCTAAATTCTTCCAATTGGAATTATGATGCCATACCGTAACCCAAGCCTAGGTGCTGGGTTTAACATTAAGGTATTTGCAAGATAATAAGTCCACAAAAGAATTATTTTTGAAAGAAGGTGTGTATCACCGAGGAAAACTATTTTTGAATAAACATATTTATCGTATATGGAATTATACTTATATTTCTCATACAGTCTTTTCATACTGTACATTATTATGGCTGAGCATTATTGCTCACTCATAATTTCTTTTAAATATCACAACACAACAGATAACCAGTATGCTGGTGTGGGACTTAGTCGCTTGCAGTCATGGGGAGAATCCTTGGCAGCTTTATCTCAGGTGGGCCAGAGTATCAGATAGGTATAAGATATCAGTCGTAATTATTATAACTTTATGTAGAGGTTATGAATAATTGTTTGAGATCTTGTAAAGTACATTTGAGTTTTAATAACAAATGATACTTGTTGTACGTTATTTCTAAGGCTATAACTTGTGAGTGTGTGAGATTGAGGGTCTCTGATATGGAATTATTGGATTATTGAGTTAATGCAGGTTACACATGATTGAAGGATTGCGTGACGACCCAGATTCCTGACCTCAGATTTGGGGGCGTTACAAAACTGGAAGTGATGAAGGAGATGATATTGGTCCCTCTATCACAAATGTTCCAGATTGGATTTACTCCAATATCATTCAGCTATGAGAGTTGAATAAGGAATTATTAACTCAGTACCAAAATTCATTGACTGGTCATTTCTCCTCCTCCACAATAATGTAGATGTTGATGCATTTTTAACAATCCAGCATCAAGCTTCATAAACTCCAGCTCCTCCAGCATAAATACGACTTTGAAAGCATATTGAACAAAATGGAAGACATGAAAAATGCATACAACAGAGAGTTAGATGATATACTACCACTTCGCACAATGCCTATAGTTCTATCCAAGTTGAACGAAGAAGAGACAACTTCCAGAAAGTTGGATGAAATGAACAAGCAATTAATCATCATGGAACTGAAAATGTCCAATATGGACAAGGAAATGGGCATTCAGACAAAACAACTACAACAAATTCTTATCTCCATGACTCCCACTTCATCTTTTGATGATAATAAAAAGGGGGAGAAAATAGTAGTGCACGAAACTGAAAATACTTCAAATATCCCTTCATCGTCTGTCACTTTCACAAGCTTTACTCTTCCATGGAAATTATAGATTCAAGTCCTTGTGAGAAAGGACGAGGAAATCAAAGGTATTGATATTATATTTGGAAGATTAGAATATGTCTCTAAAGCCACCAAGCAAAAACTAGTAGTTATCCCAACCTCAAGCAACACTTTGAAGATCTTTGTTCCTGACATGTCTACAAGCAAATTAATTCTAAAGGGGACTCTTTCATATAAGAATGAGTTTAATTCTGAGTTCAAGTTGTCTGAGGCAAGATCCCCTGCCAGGATAAATAATCTCAAAAAAAAAAGAAACCCACCAAAAATGTGCACTTTATAAGGCCCAAGCCTAATCATTAAAAGATCTTAGATGAGAAAATCTAGAGATTCAAAACTTCATCAAGTTTTGATCTAAAGAAAATAAAAGCATGCATATACAAAGGGGGAGTGCCAATCTACATCTTTCTTGATCATGAAGGTTATCGAGAAGCTAAGACTGAGGAGTTTGTAAGAATTTCTCTTGAAAAATCTGAAGGTGGAAAGAAAAGTGAAACAGAAGATGTGTTCACTGAACACCAGTTGTAGCTAGCCAAAGAGCTAGAAAAGGAACTGGATGAAGAATTAGGGGATAAGATTGAAGTAGAAGAATTCAAGAAGCCTAAAATAGTGACAAGAAGAAAAGTACCAAGGACAAAGTCAAGAGCCAAAAGGAAATTTTCACCAGATGAACCAGTAGTCACTCAACATCTTGCAGTACAACTTCTTGAACTTTTACTGGAGACACCTGGGTTCAACATACTTGGTGAACCAATATTGACAAAGGAGGAACTTATTGAGATAGAAATTGTCAAGTGGTCCACATTTTTTATGGTAAAGAAAGCTCAAAAGAAGAAAGAGTTGAAAAAGCCACAGCCAAATCCGCCAGTTCTCAAATATGTGAAAAGTCCTGATGATAAGGAATCGTATATCTATATTATAGAAATTTAGGAGAAACAAATTCTTGATCTATATCTAAATGAGATTCGTGAAGTCAGGGGCTTGGATGAAGTATGTGTATACCCAAAATAGGACACGTAGCCCGAATGTGGCAAGGGTGAAAACCGGGATACGAAGGTGTTGTCCTTCTACTAGTAGAAAAGGTTACTATTTTCGTAGTACGACTGATCATCGTACGCGGTGGCTCTAGTGAATGTCCTAAATTCTTCCAATTAGAATTGTGATACAATACTGTAACCCAATCCTAGGTGCCGAGTTTACCATCAAGGTATTCGCAAGATAATGTCCAAAAAAGAATTGTTTTCGAAAGAAGGTGTGTAACACCGAGGAAAACTATTTTTGAATAAACATATTTATCGTATATGGAATTATACTTGAATTTCTCATATAGTCTTTTCATATTGTACATTATTATGGCTGAGCATTATTGCTCACTCTTGCTTTCTTTTAAATGTCAAAACACAATAGATAACTAGTATGCTGGTGTGGGACTTAGTCGCTTTCAGTTATGGGGAGAATCCCTGGCAGCTTTATCTCAGGTGGGCCAGAATATCAGATAGGTATAAGATATCAGTCGTAATTATTGTAACTTCATGTAGAGGTTATGAATAATTGTTTGAGATCCTGTAAAGTACATTTGAGTTTTAATAACAGATGATACTTGTTATACGTCATTTCTAGGGCTATAACTTGTGAGTGTGTGAGATTGGGGGTCTGTGATATGGAATTATTGGATTATTGAGTTAATGCAGGTTACACATGATTGAAGGATTGCGTGATGACCCAGATTCCTGACCCCGGATTTGGGGGCATTACAGAAATGGTATCAGAGCAATAAGTTATAATACTCAGAGACGAGAGTGTTAAGAGTCTATCTAGATGCGAGATTGCGTAAGAGCTCATATAGAGTTCATCATTGGACTACCGGATGAAGCCCCAATGCGTAGGTCAGGATAAGTGTATATTTGAGGTATTAAAGCATGACTAATAGGACCATTGGAGATTTTCAGAAAGATGAGAAGAAAAATTAGAATCATATATGATTTGGAAAATATGTGGTTGTAGAACTCGGAGCTAAGTCTCCAGGGCATTTGGGGTAAAAACGATATTACCAACACCATATGTTAATTTTGATAACACGAGCCTTGTTACTCGTAGTTCTTTATAGGTTGCCCATGAGGGGGCATCACATGTGAGAACCATGAAGTCTAATTATTAATATACAGTTGAGGTTATTGACCCAAACTAGTTGAAGGTGTCATTTTACAAATGAGGATGTGAATATTGTATTAATCATGAATTCACTAGAGATAGTGTCCAATATACCCTTAAGAATATTTTTCTATTAAGGAAGATTTGAATATAATATAAGAATGTTATCGTAAGACAATTACACTACATGATATTATTAGTGTACTTAAGGTTATAATAGTTTAGATCAGAGATCGAGAACATCGAGAATTGATGGCATGACTACAATTGAATGGCTTAAGATTACAATGAGCGATAGTTCGATCTTAGAACCTTTTAAAAAGGATAGACCAATGAGTCTAGAGCGGAATTCTTCACTAAAAATGATGTCAAAGACTACGTATATATACTCGTAGACCTCTAATATATTCGGTAATGTATGTTCACTTACACACACATGCCACCGAACTTATGGACTGCATTGAGATCCCTAAGAGATCTCTTTGATATGTTCCCAGGGAATACTGGCCACTTGTAATTAGTAACGGAAGCGTGTAGTAGGTCTTATCGGCTTAACAAATGCTTTTGGAATATTTCTGATTAAGGTCTTCAAGGTGAAACAGCGGAATGATGGATATACGTGTGAAAGTCAAGATAGTAAGCAATTTTAAAATGATGTTGAAAGAGACGCTAGCTGAAACATGGAATTACAAAGATGAAGAGGAGGTATCCTCAGACAGATTATGATGAGTGTTAGGATAATCAGTGAAATATTTTGGCACCTACTCACTGTCACGCTACTCCCTCCAAACTGTTGATCATTCATATCACCTCGATAAGTCATATCAGACAATCCTTTTTGTTCCCTATTTTGAACTTCTAACGTGACCATCTTGAATAGTCTTTCTCCGCATGAGGACTTGTTCAATTCTTTTAGTTGATCAAAGAACTTTCATTCATATATTATGATCTTCTTGTTTGGCTCAGAGCTATTTATACTTTATTTCAATTATCCAATGAATTTTTAATAAATTTTCCTCAATTCATCGATGAATATTCATAATAAATATCTTCATTTGATTCTTCTTTCATACTTACTCTTCTCAGTCGAGATTGTAAATATTTAACAAATTGTTAAAAACATGGATGATCTAATATCCATAGATTACTCGGGAATCCTTTTCTTCTAATCAGGATGCAATTGTATATTGAACTTTGAAATCATAGTAAGGGTGTGAATTTGATATTGGTATTCCGAATTCAATTCTATTTGAGAATCTGATAAAGTATGTGAACGAGGGCACCTCTAAGTGTACCATTTTATTGGCAAGAAATATTTGATGAGAGGCTATCGATTGTTCTGATGCCAAGACCACTCGATTCATAGTTATAATTTCCTTTCTCGGCCCAAATTGGAAAACTCTTTATTATGAATTCGTCATCTAGGTAACCACAAATTCTTTAGAGGTTACGATATTGAGATTTTCTTTTTCGAACAAACTGAAATATGCTTAGTTGTATATGTTTTCATGAACGACTAGTTAATGTCTTAACTAGTTAAAATTTTAATTAATATGATGAAAGCCTAGCTAATCGTTCTAGCTAGTTGCTATAGGCCAAACCGATTGAGCTGGCCATTTTCTTAGCCGGTTGATAATATTGTTTGATATGGACTATTATTATTTTTCTAGTCCCACTTCCTATCAATTTTTTTTACACAATGCATTATATATGTAAGATTAATGTGATGAAATTTTCAAAGAATGATTTAATTGAGACCTAACTAGGTCGCCCACTCAAACGAGAATTCATATTCAGTTTTATGAAATATTTTATTCATGAAATGTTTTATTCTTTCGTTTATATAATGAATATCCAATTAAAATCATAAAGTGATTGAAGAATAATATACTTCCTTGTTTGTTAATCATTGAATAAAATTCCTTCTTTCAAAATAGCATCTCTTTGAGACCTCGATATTTAACTTTTGGTTGAGAATGTTATTCAAAATTTCTTTCATTATTCAAAAAGAAAAAAGTATTATTTCAATGGGGAAATCTTACAAGTATCATTCGTATGATGTTATTATTCAGTATCATTGCTTTCAAGGGATATTCTTTATTATATCATAATATAAAATTCTAAGGACATGGAAGGATAATCCTTGTTGTATTCTTCCTTCCAAGTTATAAATCTTTTGAGTGTTGCGACTCTTTTATTCAGAGCTCATTATTTCTTCAGATATTAGATTTTGAAATCTTGTTAAGATTGTCTAAATTTCATCGATATCATGAAAATCATTTTTCCAAGGCTGATTGCCTTCCGAACAAAGAGAGGTATAGTTGAGAACCAATTATTGTATTATGAGATTGAAGACTCGGTGCTAAGATGGTGCAATCAGAGCATCGTGATGAGTAAGTTATTTTAAAAAGGAAATACCATATTTAGTTATTATCATAAGGATCTTTAATATGGTTATAGAAGGATGATAATATAAATAAAACGTGATTAGTGAGGTACGCTTTTATGAAACATTATCGGGATAGGTACTAGTGAATTCAAGAAAGACCAAGCATGTATGAATTCGAGGAAGAGGATTTTGAAAAAGTGAATGTAAGATTAGTAACAACCCCGTGTTAGCAATACCTGACGGAAAAAAAAAAGGATTTTAAGTGAAGTATAATGATATGACTATGCGGCTTAAGGACCGTGACATAAGGTGTTCTAATAATGATCTAGGATAATTACAATAAGATTCACACTGAAAGGGATAAAGAGTTTACTTATGAGGAAATTTTGGGATTTTTTTCCTTTCTCTCTTACATTAAACACGAGATAGAGGCTATGGTCAATTTGATCAAGGGCTATGATTGAGAAATCTATTATCATCAAGGAAAGGCCAATGTAGTGGCCGATACTTTAAGTTGGAAAAGATATATTGAGGATGACAACTCTCAGAACAACTGATGAGAAGGATCGCATGAAGAGAACCCTTTATTACTTAACAAATAAGACTTAAAGATGCATAAAAACGTAAAATGATATTAATCATGACCGAATATGAAAGGGATGTCGACATGGTTGAAAGTGAAAATGGAAAGGCGAGGATTATTAAAATTTTGGCAATTGCGGCCTGTAAATGACCCGAATGGGAGTAAGAGTTTATTATAATAAATTCTGGAGGTGGATTATCAAGCACCAAGTAAGCTGTCATGCTATTTTAGGATTTTGAGTAATAGGTTAAATAAGACCGCTTATTTTATTATGCAAATGATAGATCTCCGCTCTATAAAATTATTATGAATGAGGAAGAGATAATTGGTGATAGAGAGACCCCGTGATATCGCGCCACGCAAGGACCCAAGAATTAATTTCATAACTGGATTATTTCCCAAGATATTTCACGAGAAGAGATGAACAGAGGCACGACTTAGAGTTTGTTAGGCCTCAATGATATTATAGAAGGGAGTTAAATATAGTATCTGCAATCAATTCGATTATGAACACAAGTATGTAACAGAAAACAAGTTTATTCAATATATCAAACTTTGTTACAGTAGATTAATCTACTCTTTCAGTGATGTATGATATCACTAAGAGCTGCTAGGGTTACAATGAATAATATTCTCGAGAATGATAACACATATAGTGTAAACCCTAAGTTTTGTTTATATATTACATAGTTACAAGATAACTACCAATTGATATGATAATGATTCTATTTCCTAGAATATATCAATCAGAGATTATCTACTACAGTCCTATAGTTGTCCAATTCTTCATGCATATCTTTACTTGTTTAATCCAGATCCTCTCCTGTAAATCAGCCGCTTTTCATCCCTGAAGTGTATCCACACTTAAGTCCTGATATAAGTTCTGACGCCTTAAGTTCTGATAACTTCATGTCTTCAGTAAGTTCTGATTTCTAGTTAAGTTCTGATATTCTGATAATAACATCTGAAACTAAACAAATCAGATTAGACATGACATCACAAATATATCTAACAATCTCCCTCAACTTGTAAATTATGAAAAATATACAAGTTAATAGATTTGATGATGTCAAAAACATTTAAGTACAAATGCAATGAGATATTATTTAAAATAGCTAAATACAACATACAGTACAGGTAGCTTTACCAATATCATTGGATCAATCTGAATCCAAGGTGATTCCTTGTAAAGTCTGTTACCAGCTTGTCCTCAGCATTTCTCAGAACTTCAACTAACTGTGCTTTGACTTGCATCAGTTCTTTATCTTCATTATCACCAATCTGATAAATGGCTGCTCTGAGTGTAGAAATTGATGTTCTTTCAAGTCCATTTCCAAGTCTGATAACTCTGGGATGTGAAGAGTCTTCATTGTAGCATAAGCATCTTCCTTTCAGAATTACTTCTACCTTAGCAGAATTCTTCCTCATAGGAATTTCTCTTCCATCATCCTCAGTGATTTTTGGAATGTATTCAGAAGCTTTTGACCCAGAAATTCCAAGAAAATCTCTTATAATCTTCAAAATGAAATCTGACCATCTTCTTGTAACATCATATTTTACTTCCAGAAGGTAGTGAATACGTTAAAGCTCTTTGACAGACTTCTTTAGCACATCATAATCTGCTAGTCTATAAGTTCTGCCATCATTGAGAAACAGAATCAATTTTTCTTTAACTTCTGATTTATCATGAGTATCCATGACAATTTGAGCAGACAGCACTTTGTCAAGGTGCTTTTGTTTGTTTCTTCATATGGTTTGTCTGTTAAAATGAAAGGATCTCTGAGAGTAACTTCTACTCCTGTTTGTATCTTTTCTTCATCAGTACCTAATCCAGACTTGTCTCTAGCTTGCTTGGCTTTTAACCCAAATGTTGCAAGTTGATTCAACATTAGATTGGTCTTAGGTTCTACTGGAGTAGCTTTGTTCCATAGCAGCTTCTTTTTCTCAGCAATTGTCATCTTGCCCAAATCAACTTGAGCCATGTCAGAGCTTGATGTCTTGATGACTTGTTCAGGATTTGTCAAGTTCTGAACTTCTTCACTCTGAACAACTTGAGCTATGTCAAAGGTTGTCTTAGATTTTTCTGTCATCTTTCTTCATTTCAGAGTTTCAACTGTTTCATCTTTAACAGCAGTATCATCAAAGACTTGAACCATCTTGCACACAGGATCCATCAGAATTTGAGGAATATTCATCTTCTATTTCTTGACTATCTCCCCAACTTTTCCTTTTCCCTTGTCTTTGGGATCAATAATAGTTTGAGATCTAGTACTTGATCTAGGAATATCTGCGACATATCTTTCTTTTATCACAATCCCCTTTTCTTTTGGCCTTGGTGGCTTTTTAGCATCAGAAGCTTTTGACTTTGGTTTGCTCTTCTCAACAGCAAATTTAGCTTCTTCTTCTCTTAATTCCTATAAATCTACTCCTGGATTATCCTTAAGGAATAGTCTCTTGGCCAGTTCTTCATCAATAGTTTGAATTTTGGGATCCTTGTAAAAGAATGTTGCTTTCTTTCCCTTGAATTTCAGAGTCTGCAAAAACTTCTGTGAATCTTGGCTTCCAGCTTGAATCATTACATCAGAAGTAGTTGTTCGAACTTGATCATCATAATTTGTAATCAACAAAGGAACATCCTGATTTGTAGGCTTCTTTCCTTCCTTATTCCTCCTTTGAGTAGAACTAGACAATCTCTGATGAGAACCTGTCTGTTGAGAAGGAATCATGCTCAATTTCTCTCCTTGACTCCGACCTCTACTCCTATCATAGTTTCCCCGGTCATCACCATGATCATCCTTTTTCTTCAGTGTCTTGATTGGTGAGCATTTGGAATTAACTACCTTCTCCCCCTTTTTGGCATCATCTATCAGGAGTAGTGAAAGAAGGAGTTCCATTGAAGATTGGATTTCATTGAGCTGTGTTTGTTGAGAGGCTTGATTCTGCAATACCTCATCTAGTTGGGCCTGCTGCTTGATTTGAACTTGCTCAATAGCTTTAACTTTTTCTTAAATTAGTCTGATAAACCTATTCTTGTCTAGTTTGAGCATCAGGTCTAGCTTATCAGCTGCTTCCTGAAGTTTATCAACCTTTTCATGAGTCTTGGAGTGTAGGCCTTAAAGATTTTTAGTACTGAGAGCAGTGACTTTAAGTAGTGTTTTGAAGTCAGAATTTATCAGCAACTCATCAGCATTTGAAACATGTTCTGACAGAACAGTTGAGCTGGGAATGAAGTCAGGTTCATTCCACTTCTTTTTCCATTCAACTCCTCTAAAGGTTTCCTCCCATGGAACATAAACATCTTCTTCATTAAATTTAAGCAGAGCCTCCTTGCCAATAATTAGAGCATTTACAGGAGCATTTGCTGGAGCACTGTCTCCAGAATTTAATAAAATCTCATCATCTTCTGATAACACCAGAGTGTGTGTAATTGAAGGAGATTCTGGAGCTTTTGTTTCCAAATTCTGATCTTCAGGTTCTAAATCCAGAATTGGTGTAGTCGGAATTTCAGCATTTAGTATTGGAGAGACAGGTGGAGTTGACTCCTTTGCTGGTGGTGCTTCCAGATACAAAACAGTTGGAATATTCAACCTGTGAATATCAATTTCAGGACTTAACACTGAATCTCCAACTGAGGCAGTTTCTTTGAATGGAGAGATAGGAGGTGTGATCACTGTGTCTGGAACAGTGTCTTCAGGTTGAGGTGGAGCTGGCAAAACTTCAATGACTGTAGGTTCTTATGAGATCAGAGATTCATGATCCCCTTCCTCAGCATCTTCAGCATCCTCAAATTGAATTTGTGCAATATGTACACCCGCTCTAGTCTTCCTTGATCTTCTACATGGTGGAGTGATATGATCTGTATCAGAATTTGAAGGTCTTTTCCTTTTCAAATTCCCAGAACCCTCAGCTTCATTCTGTTTCTGAGGAGTTACCTCTTCAGCTTCTAATGTCACAGGTTCTGATGCAGGAACCTGGACTTGTTCTTCCTCATCAGATTCATCTCTCAGAATCATCCTTCTTCTTCTCCTTGGTGGAGATTTAGGCACAGGGATAGTTCTTTTGGTGTTGGGCCTAGAGGATGTATCAGATTTTACAACTAGCACCTTTTGAGAAGTACCAGAGGTTGGTTTGGTTTTGGATTTGAGAGGTGAGGTTCTGATAGTAGGTGCTGATGGTTGTGATTGAGAAGATTGTGCAGGTTGATAGTAGGTTCTGATAGTAGGCTGTGGTTCAGTATTGGAAGGCTGGGTTGGTGGAGGTTGAGAAGTAGTGGACTGTGTAGGTGCAACATCAGGATATATGGTTGTGTATGTGTGAGGATCAGAATTTACTAAGAACCGTTTTACAGATTGGGGAATTTGGAGGGGTCTTAGTATATCCTTCTTATTATCAGCAGATAATAAGTCTATGAAAGCCCTTTTGTGAAGTTTAAAGGGTTCAATTAACTCCCTAAAGTTTTGAGGTGCATCAGAACAACAGAAACTATATATAAGCTGACAGAATCTAGCGAAATATACTATGTTGCTATCTTCTTTCATCCTATCACCTATAAAACCCAAAATAGCAGTAGCATAATCAAAATAAGTTTGATTAAGAAGTGCATACCCTATTTGTTGACTCATGATTGGAATAGCATCAAAATTTGAGCATTTGTTGGCAAAGGCTTTGGTAATACAATCGAAAAAGAAGGTCCACTCCCTCCTGATGTAGGGCCTCTTCAGTTGTCCCAGCTTGGACAAAGACTTCTCATAGCCAAGATTTGCCATCATGTTTTGAAGAACTGACTCCCCAACTTGTGAATTGTAAGTACAGTTTTCTGGAAGATGCAATGTTTGTCGAACAGTGGACAAGGTTACCAAATGCTCATCTTCCCCTATTGTAAAAATGATGCTTGGGGACCCACTTTCACCACCATTATCATAGACTCCAGACCTCCAAAACTCCAGAATTTGCTTTCCTGAGAGAGCCTCGTCCTTGTTAAGAATAGCCATATAGTTGTTGGGGACAAACTTGGCTCCATCATAGATAAGATCCTTAGGTGCCATTTCTGTGAAAATTAAGTGAAAAGTTGTGTGTGTATAGAGTGTTTGATAAAATTCCTGTGAGAAAATAGCTTCAGAGAATAATAGAGAGAGAGAGAGAGAAAATAAGAGAGATTAGACAAGAGTAAGAAAGTAGGTAATAGATTGTAAAATCTTTTATCTCTCATATATATATTCTCTCCACTAATTACAACGACTAATTTCTGAAGCAGAACCGACATTTGACACCTGGCAGCATGTAAACAGTCAAAACATTATTAGTGGGCACGGTAAATGTGCAGTAATTATTGCTCACATGCGGTTACCAAAACAAACACGCAACCCATTAACCAAATGATTATCAATATTTTTATCTCACTTAATTATTTTCTGATAAAATGACCGTTACAGTAAAAACTAATAATGAATCAACCAATTAAAATGTGACACGTAAGCATCAGAGTTTGTATCAGAACATAACTATGATCAGAATTTAACGGTCATCAGAACATGGCTTCTGTACTCAAAAAGTGATTGACTATTTATGTGTTTCTTCACACAAATACTGACTGGTTTCTTCAGAGTTTAATCATCAGAATATAATCAGAACTTGCCCTCAGAATTTATGCAAATAATACTTAACTCTTTATCAGAAACAACTTAATCACCACAGTAATTTTCATCATTCATATGGAGTGATAGTGTGTGTATGTGCAAATGATCAGATAAAGATTAAAGTCTAATAAACTTCAGTATATCTTAGAAATAAGGTATAACTAAGAAAAATGCTTAAAATCTGTCTTGAATTGTGAAGTCTACTATAGAATAAAGTTATTCAAGAATCCACCTCAACTGTTTGTGCTTATTTTATGCATCTTTTGAAATTATTTTGACAATGGCTTCTCAGTGTAAATGAGTTATAGCTGTCATCAGAATTTATGCTGTTATTAGAATATTTCTCCAGTAATCAAAGAATGTGAAAAGTCACCAAGAAAAATTATTGCTTTTCTAATGCATATAACTTAATACCAGCAATGCACTTGGATCTTCCCTTTCCCATATTTACTCTAGATCTCAAAGGAGTACCTGATTTCAATTTTTCTTTTCTTTTATTTTCTTCAGATAAGTGAGGCTTATCAAGCATGTAGTTCATCCTTAATATTTACTGACATCAGAATTTGACAGAGAAGAAGCAATAATCTAGTTTGTGACTCAGTAATAAGATACACAAAGTAAATTTGACTAAGATCAAAATCAGAATTTGCTTGTGTTATTGATTTCCACATAAATAACTAATTCAAACATGGGATACATAGTTTGTTAAAGACTACTAAGTCAGCATCTAACAAGATAATCCTCATTGGATTGAATAGTCATAGAACATTCAAAACAATTTCAGAGTTTATAGAATCACATCAGATAATAAGCAGTGTTTAATATGTTATAATTTAGGCACAGATTACATTGAGATAAGAAAATATGTAAACACTGATCATAAAGTCTGATGTATGAGAATAAAAACTTAACAGATTTTGAGAAAGAACCTTAAACCATTCCAAGTTCATTTACCAGTCTCATAAAAGTAGCTTCACATAGTGGTTTTATGAAGATATCTGCTAGTTGTTGATCTGTTGGAACAAACTGCAATTCCACTATAGCTTCCATCACATGTTCCCTTAATAAATGGTACCTAATGCTGATGTGCTTTGTCATTGAGTGTTGAACTGGATTTCTTGTCATAGAAATAGCACTTTGATTATCACAGTAAATAGGTAATATACACTTGTTCTTATTAACTAACGTGTTCAACCTCTGATGACCAACACATGGTCTTAACCAACTTTCTTAAAATCTTGTGATTGAGTTCATTTGGTTTTAGAGCTTCACATCTTAAAATTATCGCAGTCAAACCACCATACCTTCATCTGCCCTTGTGTCTTTCCATATTGAACCTTCTTTGCCGACCTTGCTACAAGCATAAATTTTTACCACAACGCACTTTCTTGAGTGGGAAAGTCCAACTATCCCTTGATGAACATGCTTAAAGTTTAGTCGTATCTATCATTTCTTTGATTTTGAATCTTCATGACGAATATCTCCCACATGATCGAGATATCATTTTTGCAATATTTTAATCGATTATTTGGTTATTATTAAGAATTTCTTCATTCGTCTTCGTTGTCCAATCGATCATTTGCCGCACCTGATATATACAACTTTATTTTATTATTTCCCTAGTTAATTTATCTCATACGATTTTCTAATTACTCTGATTCACGCTAAAATCTCAGACTCGAAGCGTATCATGTATGCATATTTCTGCCTTTGATTTGATGCTCTCGTAACTATCCCGTTATCAGCATAATGACTCTTTTCTGCAAGTAAATGTTCACCATTCATCGCCTTGCACTTGTCCACACTTGTTACGTGACTTCGTCTGCTACATGGGTTCATTTCGCTTCCTTTTTTAAAATATTCAAAGAGTAGACCATACACAACAAGGAATTTGTGTATATGATTTTGATTGAAAACATTCTGTAAGGAATAAGAGTACAAGGAAATAATCGGAAAGATCCATGAATCAACAAATCAGGATTTAAGAAGAATGAATGAATAATGATTTGAATAAAAATGAGACAACCATATTAGTACTTAAGATGGTCAGTCTTTCATACCATATGGCACACAACACATGATTAGGTGGCGTCCCACCAGACTCTTTGTCGTTTCGACAAATCGTCACACCATAACACTGCTTGTCCCAATTAGGAAACAATACTTTGAAGAAGGAATGATTTGAAAGGGATTCAACTATCACCTTATAAAGCTGATCATGAAAGAAGTTCATACTTTACTCGAGATTTATAAGAATAATAAAAAAGATTGATATCATTGGTCCCTATCCGAATTTTATCTTTTTATAGCTTCAACACTTTTTCGATCAATAGATCCCATGCCGAGTCATATATCAACTTTAGAGAGTTCTCAAAAAAATGCTTTCTTGAATCGATTATTAAAATAATTTCCCACTTACTAGGTCTTGTATCTTTAGCGTCACGCTTTCATGTTCGTATACGATTTTATTTGCAATGTTACGAGATTTATGCTCATAACTTCAAATTTCACTTATGCTGCTAATCGTTCAACTTGTCACCTCTTTTGCTAATAACGTTCTCCCTTTACAAGGTCTAGAGATTTCCTTAATCTTCTTTTCTCATACTCAGCTTCTCGTGAATCGACATATTCCTCGTGCTCCAATCGTCACAGCAGCGGTCCACTTGTCCTTTTAAACGAACTATACTAATTTCTAAAACAAGTATTAATCTGGATTATCTGAATCAAACAAGAAACTCAAGTAGTATTTGGACAACCAAGTTTTTAAAACTTATTTTGTTCCAAGGAATTTTAGAAAATTTCGTGAAGAAAATCTCTTTGGAAAACTGGCTTAAAATTTTGAAAATTATACACATGGTCGTTATTACTATATGAGTTGGTTGTCGTCCTTCTGAACTATTACAAGGAATCCAGTTAGGAAAATAATCAGATAAGATCCCATTCCTTTCCATATATCTTCTACCCCTTATTGGGTCCATTTTGCCTTCATTGGTCAACAAAACTCCAGTTACCGTTGCATATTATCTTATTCGTAACTTCACTTCTAGTCTTTCATACTGGTAATATTCTCATCCTCATCTCTTATGGTTACTAAGTATAACGAATCTATCCAGTAATCATCAGATCTATTTTATAACACAATGTCGATTTATATCACATTACTTCTATTCAAATCATGTTTGGTCATCACATCATTATCTAATTTCAAGAAAACTCTCGATTTCTAATCCTCTCAAAATTATTTTAAAGATCCATCTAGCTCACTTCATAAGATAATCGTGGGTGGCATACTCATTAGTAGCTCCATAAAACCTGGTAGCGGCTATCTTCCGAAACACACGTATCCTTACTCTATGTTCTTCTAACATTTCTTAATGCCTCGTGTACTCACCATATGTTATAGCTATCGAATCCATCCTTCTGGGTGTTGTTACTCCATAAGACGAGTTTTGAACGGATGTTATAGAACAGAATATAGAGTAGACAGAAAAGATAGCCTCGCATCAGAGGATAAGATAATAACATGAAAAGGTACAATTGCTGCAACAGGAAGTGACGTGGCTAACATCGGTGGACGAGCAAGGCGTGAATCAAATGATAGTCTTCTGATTGAAGGCTCCGAATGATCGAACGATCCAGGGATAAAAGAATATTCCATCACCGCCATTTGAAAATCGCGTCGCTAGATATGGATGTCGAATTTCATCACGAATCCCACAAAAACCTATTATTTGACCGCACTCAACCTCTCGATGTCTGATCTTTCTATTTTCTAATCCTAATCCTAACCCTCTATCCATTCCCGACAATCTAGGCTTATTTCAGTGACTTATGACCTGTAGCTCTGATACCAACCTGTGACGCCCTCCAAACCCGGGTCAGAAGTTTGGGGCTCACAACACACACATAATATATAAATTTGTATATAAAATATTATATGCATTGACCCTTCTTTACACAACCACGGATCACAACAGGTTAAAGTATGAAAACAAGCCACAACCTTATCTTTTATTACATCGTACCAAATCCCAACTAGTTCAACTTACAATGGTTAAGGATATCGTACTTACAATCTTACACAACTCATCTATAATATAAAGCTCCTGCTACCTCGATCCAACTTAGACGGAAATCCTAGCTCGCACACTGGACAGGGAATCCTCTTTACCAACAATTTCATTTTCAACTGTTGAAAACATAAAAATTTTGCAAGAGTGAGCTTACTAGCTCAGCAAGTAATAATAGCAGCAATTGAGATTAAACAATCACCAATTGAAATGATTCAGAAGAATCAAGTTTCTGAATAAGCAATGATTAGAATTGGATATTCACTTTTCATTTAAAAAAACCAAGGTTAGGCTGTTGATCAGTCACGCACTAACCCCGAGCAAGGCTCTCAACTTTGCTCTATATACTGGATCCAAGGCACACATTGGCCTACTATGACCACGAATCTGGTCCGACCACGAACCTGGTCCACATTTATAAAATCATCCAATTCTAAAACTATTCAAAATGATAACCAATGTAATCAATAAGTTGAATCATAAACAACATTTATCTTGAAGCATAGGGTGATTCATAACACCATGAAGGTATAACAAGAGATTCAAAAAGTTTGTTTTTCAATCAAGGGAAGAATCAGAAAGTAGAAGACCAACGGTTCAAGGGTTCCAAGGACTGGTCTTCTGTTTAACAAGGAATAAGGATTGGTATATCAAGCAATTCAATATCATAAATCAGTATGTGGTAGGTATATATTTGCAGAGTAGTAACGTATGGGTTTGGATAGTATCTGAGAATTCAACAATCAATGGTTTATGAAGAACAAGGCTTATGGCTCAAGATCAAGAGGGATCAGGGTTCAAGGTTAAATAGTTTAAAGCACTTGCAATATAAAACATGAGTTATTTTGAATAATAGTGACATGTTACGAAACAGTTCGAAAATATTTGCAATATATAATAAAGAAAGGTTCAGAAGTACTTGCCTTATCATCGATGATTTCCACTTTACTTGTACTCATCTAACAGTTTTACTCATTAACCACTTTTCTTCTTTTTCTATGCCTTGCTTCTATTTATCAATCACTTTCCTTCTCTTTCGACGCTTTGATTCTATTTATAGATCATTGGTTTCCTTTTCTATGCCTTGCTGACTCTGCTAGGCATCACAAGTATCTATCAATTATTCATACTCATATTATTCTAATCGTCACATAGACGTCATACGCTTTTATCTACCCTTCATTTTACCCAAATCCAATTTACGGATTGAAAGTTATGAATAAAACAGTCAAACCCTAACCACATAGGCATATAACGCATCAATCAGTGAACACATAGCACATAACATGTAAGGCATTCGATAAAAACAATTTTTCAAAGAAGATTTGGGGTCAAAATGATTTCCAGGTATTTATTACGAATTTTTGAACATTTTTCGGAATTAAAATTGGACTCCGAATCATTTTATAATTAAATAATAGGGTTTGAACACCCGAATCTGACTTTAAAATAATTTTATAATAATTATCGAGCCTTGAAAATAATTTTAAATAATATTTTAAAGCTCGAACTTATTTTTCAAATTTTTAAATCAAAAATAATTAATTAAATCTAATTATAAATCAATTAAAATTAATGAATAACTAATTAAATTAATTAATCAATTAATATTAAAATAATTGACTAATTAAGTAATTAATTATCAACTAAAATTAATTAATTAAATAATCAAGATTTATTTTTTAAATAAATAATAATAATTTTCAGAAATTAATAAAGAATTTTGAATTTTTTAAAGTAAATAAAAATCAATTTCTGAAAATATTATAAAAAGAAATACCATTTCTGAAAATAATAAAACAGAAATCTGATTTTTGAAATTTTCGTAAACAGAAATCCAAGTTTTGCAGACTTTGGAAACGAGGGGGGTGCAAACGGTAATTTTACCGTCTTCCCCGCCGTTCCGCCGTCGCCGCCGGCCAGTCGCCATTAACAACGACTGGAGCTTTTCCGGCAACCTGCAAAACCACTCAGAAATTCACCAAATTAACAGGAATGTGGCTCTTTCTTCCAGGAACGTATCTGCAGAATCAATTTACTCAAACAATGGACGATTTAATCGAAAAACTCGATCGAAATTCCGCCGCCGGCGAACCTTCAAACTCCGATCATCGCCTTCCCGTTATCGTTTGTTCATGCCATTAGTACCAATCGATTCGTCTTTAGACGATCTATAATTATGTGCAATCAATTTCAAGCAATAACCCTTAACCCAGAGAAGCCCAATTTTCAGTTTAGAACATTCATATCAAGAACCCTAATTTCAATTTCGAGAATCAAACACCCTTTTCTATATGTTATTGAACTCGGTTTTTGACATATAATATACCAAATTGATCAGCAGAAAATTATCTACCAGATTATGCCATCAAATCACACCAACAACATCAAGAACAAAAATCCCTATTTTAATTCATAAATAATTTGAAATAAAATAATTAAATCAGAAAAATACCTTGAGTTCTACATAAAAACGGATGATTGATTATGAAAGTACTTTTCGAGAGCTTCGTTTTGATATGTTGCACGCCCGAATCGGAGTTCAATAACGCCTTCGTTCGTACATTTGATTCTCAGGAACGTATCGGTTTCTAAGGTTTTTCTCTGTATTTACTGTATTTTTACTGGTTGTAAATGAATAAACGGATAAAATGAAATGATAAAAGGGGCTATATATATTTTTGGAATATTGGTTCGTTCTGGATTGTTTTTGGATCATTAAATTAGTTACTTAGCCGCTAAGTAACTACAAAAATGATCCGATTTAATATCGGTTTTGGATAATTATCCAAACCGGGCTTTTTATAAAACACTCTATACGATAATAATGTAATAATATCTCGTCTTTCGAGAATACGGGTTTCGTTGATTTACCGAAATGATTATCGTATCGAAAATCTTGCGTCGGGCCGCGCACGGGTCTAACCCTAATCCGGATCGAAAAAGTTAAAACACGAAAAATGTCCGGAATTACCAGATTAGGTTCGGAAGGAGGTTTCGGAAGAGTTTCGGGTTGTAAAAACGTAAAAACGGTTGAAGTCGGACGGTTCCCAGCTTTATTAAATAATTTTGTAATTATTCAGAAAATAATTAATAAATTCATAAATCAATATAAAATCATTTAACAGCCCAAAAATTACTAGAAAAATACCGTAATTATCTATATTTTATTCTGGTCATAATAAAATTAACATACTTGTATTTTATCACATATAAGCATCCACATATCCACACCAATCATCAGATAATTCACCAAAAATTACATAATAATCATTTAAAAATTATTTATTGATAAAAATAATTACACGCGATATCCCGGATGTTACAGAGGTTCTCTTGGATCAACCTTAAATCTTGCACAAAGACAGGTAGCATACATGATATTTGGTCTACTTGCAGTTAAATAGAGTAAAGAGCCAGTCATACCTCTGTAGTTAGTAATATCTACTGATGCTCCAATATCTTTATCTAACTTGGTGGCAGTGGCCATGGGAGTGGATGCAGTTGAACTGTCTTGTATTCCAAATTTCTTGAGTAAATTTCTGGTGTACTTGGATTGATTTATGAAAGTACCTTCTTCAGTTTGCTTGACTTCAAGTCCCAGAAAATAGGTAAGTTCTCCCATCATACTCATTTGATATCTTGACTGTATTAGCTTTAAAAATCTTTCACAAAGTTTTGTATTTGTAGAGCCAAAGATGATATCATCAACATATATCTGTACCAAATGTAAGTCCTTTCCATGGTTGAGGTAGAATAAAGTCTTGTCAATTGTGCCTCTGTGAAATCCACTTTCCAGAAGGAATTGAGTCAGTCTCATACCATGCTCTTGGAGCTTGCTTTAGGCCATAGAGTGCTTTATCAAGTCTATAGACATGATTAGGAAATTTTGGATCTACAAATCCTGGAGGTTGTTCAACATATACCTTTTCCTCTAATTCTCCGTTGAGAAATGCACTCTTTACATCCATTTGAAAGACTTTAAACTTCTTGTGAGCAGCATTAGCCAAAAAGAGTCCTATGGCTTCCAATCTAGCAACTGGAGCAAATGTTTCATCATAATCAATACCCTCCTGTTGAGAGTAACCTTAAGCAACCAGCCTTGCTTTATTTCTTATAATTATGCCATCACTGTCAGTTTTGTTTCTGAACACCCATTTTGTGACAACAATGGATCTGTTCTTTGGTCTTGGCACTAGGGTCCAGACTTTATTTTTTTCAAATTCATTTAACTCTTCCTGCATTGCTTGCACCCAATCAGCATCTTAAAGAGCTTCTTCCACTTTCTTTGGTTCAGTCTGAGATAGAATGGAATGATAGAGACATCCATTTATTGTTGTTATTCTAGTTCTGACACCTACTTTAGGATCTCCAATTATTAAGTCAGGTGTATGTGATTTAGTCCACTTCCTTGCAGATGGAAGTTGATCTCTAGAACTGGATCCTCCCCCATGATCCATGTTGTCTCCATCAGCATTTTCTGATGCTCCCCCTGAAGTTATGCTCTCTGATATTCCAGAATTTGAGTTGGATCCTTGAGGAATTGAAGAATTAGAGTTTCCAGAATTGTCAAAATTCGGCTCATCAGAACTTGATGAATCATAACTTGAAGAGCCAGTGACTGGTTCTGATGCTTCTTGAGAATCATGAGGTGTGGTATGATCATCCGCTTGCTCCCCCTGAACAGGTGCATTTTCCTTTGGAGTAGTTACCACAGTTTCAATGATATCAGAATTTAACCCGTCAGAACTTACAGGATCAGGATTTAGGTCATCAGAATTTACAGAATCAGAATTTACATCTTCATTTTCAAATCTCACCTGATCATGATCATTGAAATCTTCAAGTCCAGTAATCTTCTTATCATCAAAAGATACATTGATAGATTTGATTGCAACCCTTGTTCTTAAATTGTAGACTCTGAAGGCTTTTGTGGAAAGTGGATATCCAACAAAAATTCCTTCATCAGCTTTTAGATCAAATTTTGACAGTTGTTCAGGATGAGTCTTAAGAACAAAACACTTGCATCCAAATACATGAAAGTATTTCAGATTTGGCTTCTTTTTCTTCACCATCTCATATGGTGTTTTTTCATACTTGTTTATGAGTGTAGAATTCTGTGTAAAATAAGCAGTTTACACAGCTTCAGCCCAAAAATAGGTTGGTATCTTTGATTCATCAAGCATAGTTCGTGCAGCTTCAATAAGAGTCATGTTCTTTCTTTCTACAACTCCATTTTGTTGTGGAGTTCCAGGTGCAGAAAATTCCTGCTTTATTCCATGCTCTTTGCAGAACTCTTTCATGATTGAATTCTTGAACTCAGTGCCATTATCACTTCTTATTACTTTAACAGAATCTTTGACTAACTTATCCAGCTGTCTGACATGATCAGTTAGAGTAGATGCAGTTTCATTATTTTTGTGCAAGTAATACACCCAAGTGTATCTTGTGAACCCATCCACTATAACCATAGCATATTTCTTCTTTACAATAGACATGACATTGACTGGACCAAATAGATCAACATGCAGTAAGTGATAAGGCTCAAGAATTGAGGATTCAGTTTTGCTCTTGAATAAAGATTTTCTTTGTTTTGCCTTTTGACATGAGTCACAAAGACCATCAGGAGCAAATATTTATTTTGGCAGTCCACTCACAAGATCTTTCTTTACTAGCTCATTTATGTTGTTGAAATTTAAATAAGAGAGTCTCTTGTGACAATTCCAGCTTTCTTCAATTGATGCTCTACTTAATCGACAGATTGCAGAACCATCAGAATTTATTGAAAGTCTGGCTTCATATATGTTACTATGTCTGTAACCTTTCAGAACCACTTTGCTTGTAGAATTACTTACAACTTTACAGTGTTCTTCAAAGAAATCCACATGATAACCTTTGTCACAGATTTGACTCACACTTAGCAGATTGTGTTTAAGTCCTGAGATAAGAGCTATTTTTCAGTTATGACATTCCCAAGATTGATATTTCCATATCCAAGAGTCTTTCCCATGTTGCCATCTCCATAAGAAAATCATGGGCCAGCTTTCTCCACAAAGTCTGATAGCAGGGCTTTATTTCCAGTCATATGTCCTGAACATCCACTGTCGAAAATTATGATGCTTTTTCTGTTGCCCTGCAATCACAAAGACCACTATTGATTAGTTTTAAGGACCCAGACTTGCTTGGATCCTTTGGCCTTGTTAAGTTTGTTAGCATTTGCAGCGGATTTGGTTTCAGAGTTTATGCTAACATGCTTTTTATCAGACTTTATATCAGACTTTGCCTCAGAATTTACACTAGAATGAATTACACTAACTTTCTTTAAAGAAGGTTTTATTTCATAATAATCATAGTACAAACTATGATATTCCTTACAAGTATAAATAGAATGCCATAAACTATCACAATGAAAATAAGGATTTTGTGGTTTAAACCTAACAGACTGACTCTTAACTCTTGATCTAGAAAGTAAAGAGTTTATATCTTTATTTTTCCTGCAAAAAGAAGCAAGATGGTTAGATTTTCCACAATTATAGCATTTCTTTCTAGGAGCATTAGGAACAGGCATATAATTATTACTTTTATTCACACCTTCCTTTCCATTCCTATTTTTCCTAGCTTCCTCTACCTTGTTCATATTTTTAATCTCTTTCGGCTTGTACTTAAGCTGCTTCGTTGTCATTAAGCCAATGTTTACCAAAGCTGGTTAATCTTGTTTTGATTTGTCAGAAGTTGACTTTTCTTTGACTTCTGTTTTAGAGTCTTTCATATCTTCAGAATCAGACACAACAGTTTTTGCAACAAATTTGACAGAATTTACCTTTGGCTTTACAGTTTGGTTGATAGCAGTTGGCTTAATTGGCAAAGTCCCTTTTTCACTTTTACCATCTTTATAACCTAACCCCTCTTTCCAGTTTCCACTACTTAGAAAATTCTGAGTTGATTTGCCTGAGTTAGTCCAAGTCCTGATGATTTCTCTTTCTTTTTCTAATTCAGTTTTTAGATAATCATTCTATTTAAGCAATTCATCCTTAACATACACAGCATTATCTCTCTCTATCTGAATTGTGTTCATCTTGACTAACTCTTCTTCTAGATATCTATTTCTGTTTTTGTACTTTAGATTTTCAGATTTTAATCTTTCATTCTCTAAAGTCTGATCTCTATAGCTAATATAAATGTTTTTTAGAAATAATCTCAACTCAGTAATATCTTCTGTATCAAAAGCAAGAGTTGATAGAGGTACCTCTAGTTTAGCAGCATCAGAACTGCTATCAGCATTTGCCATTAAGGCATAGTTCACCTCTTCTTCAGATTCTGAAGTGTCTGCCCAGTTTTTCTTCTTTGTGATAAGTGCATGGCCTTTATCACCTTTTCCTTTCTTGCAATCAGGATAGATGTGGCCTCTTTCACCATAATTGTAGCATTTGATATTTGAGTTGTCTCCTCTGTCAGACTTTCCTCCTTTGCCTTCACTCTTTCTAAACCCTTTCTTGTCAGAACTTCCACATTTCCTGGAAAACTTCTTACCCTTTCTGAATTTCTTGTAGGCTATCTTTGTGATACCCTTCACCATAAGAGCATACAGTTGCATCATCTCTGCATCAACATCCACTTCTAGAATAATTTTTCAGGTTCTGAATCATCATCATCAGAATCTGATGACTCAGACGCAGACTGTATGATGAGAGCCTTTCCTTTTGCCTTCCTAGAGACAATTGGCTTTTCTTCAACCTTTAAAGCAACTGTCTTAGACTTCCCTCCATGCATCTTCTTTCCTTGCTCCATCTCAAGTTCATGAGTCTTGAGCATCCCATCGATTTCATCAAGAGACATATCAGCAAGTTCATAGTTGTCTCTTATTGTAGTAGCTTTCAAATACCACTTTTCAGGAAGAGCTAGCAGGAATTTTAGATTTGAATCTTCTGGATCATATTCCTTATCCACTAGTGACAGATCATTCAACAGCTTTGTGAATCTGTCATATGTATCAGTTAGTGACTCATCATATTTTGAGTCAAAGTGCTCATACTCCTGTGTTAGTATTGTCTTCCTTGTTCTTTTTGATGGCATTGGTTCCTTGACATCTCACTTCCAATGCATCCCAGATTTCTTTTGCAGTCTTGCATCCAATCACCCTGTTTGACATGACATTGTCAAGTGCACTATGAAGCAAGTGTCTTACTTTTACATCCTTGCCTAGTGAAGAGATGTCTTCAGTGGTGTATTCTCTCTTTTCTTTGGGAATCATCCTCTGAGGCTCAATCCCAACTGCAACAGAAAGCTTTGTGGGCTTGTGTGGACCATCATAAATTCTGTCTAGATATTTTGGATCTGTAGCTTCCAGAAACATGGCCATCTTCACACTCCATATAGGGTACTCAGACACCCTAAGCAAAGGAACCTTGATGGTTTCATATCTACTGGTGTTTTGAATGGGTTGAACCTTTGCAGGTTCTTGAGGGTCTGGTATTTTTGCTTGATCAGACATGATTGATTGTTTATTTGGAACTTAACTGTTTGTAAGCTTAACGGATTGGCTCTGATACCAATTGTTAGGCCTCAATGATACTAAAGAAGGGGCTTGAATATAGTATCTACAATCAATTCGATTATGAACACAAGTATTTAATAGAAAACAAGTTTATTCAATATATCAAACTCTGTTACAGTAGATTAATCTACTCTCTCAGTGATGTATGATATCACTAAGAGCTGATAGGGTTACAATGAATAATATTCTCAGGAATGATAACACATATAGTGTAAACCCTAAGCTTTGTTTATATATTACACAGTTACAAGATAACTACCAATTAATATGATAATGATTCTGTTTCCTAGAATATATCAATCAGAGATTATCTACTGCAGTCCTATAGCTGTCCAATTCTTCATGCATATCTTTACTTGTTTAATCCAGATCATCTCCTATAAATCAGCCGCTTTTCATCCCTGAAGTGTATCCGCACTTAAGTCCTGATATAAGTTCTAACGCCTTAAGTTCTGATAACTTCCTGTCTTCCATAAGTTCTGATTTCCAGTTAAGTTCTGATATTCTGATAATAAGTACTGAAACTAAACAAATCAGATTAGACATGACATCACAAATATATCTAACAGAGTTCTCAAATCGACAAGTAGAATGAGAGGACTATCCTGACCATTGAAGATACGTCTAGCGGCTTACCTTTTATTTGTAACGGTTAAGGGAATCGCCTGTCATTGACAGAAAATTCGTGTAGATGTACTTATCACGTGAGCATACGGAAAATAGTCGCTGATATCCCTTACGAAGGACAACGTGGAAGAATGAAGGATGGCATTGTCAGAGCTGATAGAAGGAAAAGAAGATCGTACACGCCCTATAAATGCCTCTGGTAGCAGGTACCAATAAACACGAGTACGTCTAAGGCACTAGCGAGAATAACAAGTACGACCCGGAAGGTATCGTATTACTTTAGATATTATACGGGGAATGATTAAAGAAGTCCGACCGATAACGGAAGTTGAGCGTTCCACGATTCTAAAAACATGTCAATCAATTGCGTATCAAATGGTGCTTCCTTCAAGATGGAAACAGGACGACGATGTGCCTTACATTACTACAGAAAGAAATGTTAAATCTGACGCTAAGCGTATAACAGGAGATGAGCGTGTCGAAATGCAACGAGAACTTCTTACATAAAATAATCGACAGAGATGATGCGCCAAAATGGGAAAACGTTAGGGAACAAAACTCTAGCACTAGTAGGAGCGATGGAGGCGGAAACGAATAAGTTAAAGAATGATTCCTAATACTGGAAGATGCAATAATCATCCATATTATAGATGTTTAAAGGAAATGAAGTGACCAGTTGACGTTAATCGAATTATCGACAATTATGAGTTATCATGCGGGCATTGGAACGGCTACAAAGCTTTTTACGGAAGAAAGAATCTTTCTTTCTTAGGTTGGGAAGAAGTTGGTAAGCAAAGGATACTTGGACCCTAGTTGAGTCAACAAACCAAAGGAATTCCTGGAACTTATCAGAACCTGGCTAGTCAGCCCAGGATGAACAATAAAGATATACGGACTAGAACTATAAGGACAAAAAGTATGAAGTAACAGACCAAGTATTGTTGAAAATGCCTCCCGGGGAGGGAGTGATAAGATTCTAAAGGGAAAGAAATGTTGAACCCAAGGTTTATTGGACCGGTTAAAGTCTTTAAAGGACTCAGAGATTTGGCTTATAAATTAGCACCATCGTCGAACGGCCGCCAAGTTTATAATGAGTACCACGAATCGAGGTTAGGAAATTTAATCGATAACGTCAGACATATGATTAAAAATGAGCTAATAAACTTGCAGCCAGACTTACCGTAGGTGGAGCAAGGTGTAGAGATTATAGGTCTACAAGAACGAATACTCTGAAATATATTTGACGGGCGAATGAAAATTTTATAAAGAGATCCAATACTGCGAAGTCAATGTGAGAACTCGAGGTGGTTATGTGAGAACCGTATCCCAACTTGTTTCTAAACTGATTTCGGGACGGAATCATTTTAAGGGGGAAGACTGTAAAAACCCGAATTTTTGACATCGGTAAAAGACTGTTAGGTCACACAACACTATAGAAGGGGGTTGAATATAGTTTTATACAATCAAATCGATTTATCAACACAAGTATGTAACAGTAATCAAGTATATTCAATATAATAAACTTTGTTACAATAGAACAATTGTTCTCTCTCAGTGATGAACAATATCACTAAGAGCTGCTAGGTTACAATGTATAATCTTTCTCGTGAATGATAACACTTATAGTGTAAACCCTAAGATGTGTTTATATAGTACACAGTTACAAGATATCTCTTAATTGATATGGAATATAATTCTGTCTCCGAAAATATATCAATCATATATTATCTTTTACAAGTCTTCTAGCTGTCCAACTCTTCATGCATATCTTCTATTATTTTAGTCATGATCCTCTCATATAAATCAGCTGCATTCCTTATCTGAAGTACCCACACTTAAGTCCTGATATAAATTCTGACGGCCTTAAGTTCTGATATAAGTTCTGACTTCAGTAAGTTCTGATTTCCAGTAAGTCCTGATATTATGTTCTGAAACTAAACACAATAGATTAGACTAGAAATCACAAATATATCTAACAATCTCCCCCAACTTGTAAATTATGAAAAATATACAAGTTAATAGATTTGATGATGTCAAAAACATTTAAGTACAAATGCAATGAGAGTTTATTTAAACAACTAACTATAACTTACAGTCCTTGTAGCTTTTACCAATCTTACTGAGTCAATCTGAATCCAAAGTGATTCTTGACAAAGTTTGATTTCAGCTTCTCTTCTGCATTTCTCAGGACTTGAGCTAATGTAGCCTTGACTTGCTTCATTTCTTCATCTTGACTTTCAATCTGGTAGATTGCAGTTCTAAGTGCTGAGATGTGATTTCTTTTCAATCCATCACCAAGTCTAATTACTCTTGGATGAGATGAGTCTTCATTATAGCACATACATTTCTCTTTCAGAATAACTTCAAGTTTAGCAGAATTCTTCTTCATTGGAATTTCACTTCCATCATCTTCAACTATATTTGGAACAAATTCTGTAACCCTTGATCCAGAGATTCTGGATTTATCCCTTATGGTCTTCATTATGAAATTTGACCATCTCCTAGTAATCTCAGACTTTATCTCCAAAAGATAATGAAAGAATTGAAGTTCTTTTAGAGATTTGTTCAGCACATCTGATTCTAAATTTCTGTATGTTCTTCCATCTTCTAGAAACAGAATCAGCTTTTCTTTGACATTACTTTTATCATGAGCATCTAGTACCACTTGAACAGATATAACCTTGTCAAGGTGTTTCTGTGTAACTTTCTCAAGAGGTTTGTTAGTTAATAGAAATGGATTTCTAGTAAGTACTTCAACTCCTTTTTTGAGTTTGGCTTCTTCAAAACCTAATCCAGCTCTGTCTCTTGCTTCTCTGGCTTTCAATCTAACAGTCATGAAATCAGATAGCAGTTGACTTTTCTTAGGATCTGATGGATTAACAATTTTCCATAGGAGTTTTCTCTTATCAGTAACTGTCATTTTGTTCAAATCAACTTGAGCTTTGTCAGAGGTTGATGTCTTGATGACTTGATCAGGATTTGTAGAATCTTCTGTAGCTTGCTATTCTTCACTCGGAACAACTTGAGCTATGTCAGAGGTTGTTTTAGATTCTTCTGTTATCTTCCTTCTTTTCAGAGTTTCAACAGTTTCATCTTCTGCAACATCATCATTAAAAACTTGAACTAGTTTGCATACAGTTTTCATCAGGATTTAAGGAATCTTTATCTCCTGTATCTTTGTTGGTTCATCAATCTTTCCTTTCCCTTTTGCCTTGGGATCAATTTCAACTTGTGATCTTTTCTTGGGCTTTGAAGCCTCGGAAGTTGACCATTCCTTGATCACAATGCCTTTTACCTTAGGCCTTGGAGGTTTCTTTGCATTAGAAGCTTTAGATTTAAGATTTGTCTTCTCAGCTGCAAATCTAGCTTCTTCCTCCTTGAGAGTCTCTAAATTCATTCCAGGATTATGCTTGAGAAATAATCTTCTAGCAATTTCTTCATCAAGTGTCTGAATCTTGGGATCTTTATAGTAGATAGTAGTCTCCCTTCCCTTAAACTTCAGAGTTTGTAAAAACTTCTGAGAGTCTTGACTTTCAACTTGAATCAGAACATCAGAACTTGATATCATATTTTGATTATCAGAACTTGCTATCAGATTTTGAGCATTCACAGCTTCGGAACTTGTATTCTTCTGTGTAAAAGATTTGCTAGAAATAGGATTTAGTTTTTGTGAAGAAACTTTGCTGCTTTGCCCTTGACCTTGACCCTTGCCCTTGCTAGGGTTTCCCTGGTCATCTCTTTTATCATCCTTCTTCTTCAGTACTTAACTAGTTGAGCATTTGGACTTCACTACCTTCTCCCCCTTTTTGGCATCATCTGGTAGGAGTAGAGATAGAAGAAGTTCTACTGAAGATTGGATTTCATTCAGTTGAGTCTGTTGAGAGACTTGATTCTGCAGGACCTCAGTCAATTGGGCCTGTTGCTTTTCTTGAACTTTCTCAATAGCCTCTACTTTCTCATGAATAGGTTTGATAAACGTGATCTTGTCTAGCTTGAGCATCAGGTCCAACTTATCAGTATTTTCCTGTAGTTTATCAACCTTGGCATGAGTAATGGAGTGTTGACCTTGAAGACTTTTAGTACTAAGAGCTGTGACTTTAAGTTGAGCTTTAAAATCAGAATTTGTCAACAACTCATCAGCTTTTGCAATATGATCTGACAGAACTTTTGAGCTAGGAATGAAGTCAGATTCATTCCACTTCTTGGTCCATTTAACTCATCTGTGAGTTTCTTCCCATGGAACAGGAGCATCTTGTTCAACAAACTTTTTAAGCAATGCCTCTTTTCCAAGAATTTGAGCTGTAGTGTTTACTGGAGCTAACTCTCCAGAATTTTCAAGAAACTCATCATCTTCTGACAACACAAGAGTGTGTGTGGCTGTAGGAGATTCTGGTACAACTTCATCTGTTTCCACATCCAGAATTGGTGTAGTTAGAACTTCAGCATTTAATGGAGAAACAGGTGGAGTTGTCACTTATCCTTGTGGTGCTTCCAGAAATAGGACAGATGTAATGTGCAACCTATGAATGTCAATTTCAGGACTTAATCCTGAATCTTTAACTTGAACATTTTCTGTGATAGGAGAGACAGGAGGTGTGATCACTGTGTCATTTACAGTGTTTACAGGTGCTGTAAGGGCTTCAATTACCATAGGTTGTGATGAAATCAGAGATTCCTGGTCTCCTTCCTCAATTTTTGTAGCATCCTCAGATTGAGGTTGTGCCATATGCCTTCCTGCTCTCATCTTCTTGGATCAGGACTTTGGTTGTGAAGGTGTTACATAAGCAGCATCAGAACTTGAAGTTCTTTTCCTTTTTAAAATTCCAGAACCCTCAGCTTCAGTTTCCTTCTAAAGAGTTATCTTTTCAGCTGCTACTTCCTTCTGAAAAATTACATTTTCAGTTTCTACTGTCACAGGTTCTGATGCATGAACCTGGACTTGCTCCTCTTCATCTGATTCATCTCTAAGAATCATCCTTCTTCTCCTTGGTGGAGATCTAGGAATAGATTTTGCTCTTGAAGGTTTGGGTCTAGATGTTGTAGCAGATGGTTGTGGTTAAGAAGATTTTGCAAGTTGGAAATAAGTTTTGATGGTAGGTTATGGTTGTGGTTGAGAGGATTGAGCTGGTTGAGTATTGGTTGTAGGTGCTGATGGAGGTTGTGAGGGTGTAACTTCAGGAAATTTGGGTGTGTATGTGTTGGGGTCAGAGTTTACTAAGAATTGTTTTACTGATGTAGGAATTTGAAGGGGTCTTAGTATCTCTTTCTTATTATCAGTAGATAATAAGTCTGTGAAGGCCCTTTTAGTAAGTTTAAAAGGTTGAATTGTCTCACTATAGTTTTAAGGCTTATCAGGACAACAAAAACTGTAAATTAATTGACAAAATCTAGCAAAGTACATAGTATTTGGGTCCTCATTCATCCTATCCCCAATCAAACCCAAAATAGCAGTAGCATAATCAAAGTGAGTTTGATTTAGAAGTGCATACCCTATTTGCTGACTCAGAATGGGAATGGCATCAAAGTTGGAGCATTTGTTGGCGAAAGCTCTGGTGATGCAGTCAAAGAAAAAACTCCACTCCCTTCTAATGTATGGCCTCTTCAGTTGTCCCAGCTTGGACAAACCTTTCTCATAGCCAAGATTGGCCATGATACCCTGTAGAAATGGCTCCTCAATCTGAGCATTAAAAGTGCAATTTTCTGGTAAATGCAAAGCATGTCGAACTGTTGATAATGTTACCAGATGATCATCTTCCCCTGTTGTGAAAATGATACTTGGGTACCCAGCTTCACCACCATCATCATAAACACCACTCCTCCAAAACTCCAGTATTTGAGTTCCTGAGAGTAATTGTGGTTAGGTCAGAGCATACCCAATCTCACTTCGAGCCAGAAAGTCTTGAATAAAATGAAGATCCGATGGAGCATCATCCTTCCTAAGTATAGCCATGTAGTTGTTTGGGACGAACTTGGCTCCATTAAAGATGATATCCTTGGGTTCCATTTCTGTAAGAAATTAAGTGAAAGTTGTATGTACGAAAGGTGTTTGATAAAATGCCTGTAAGAAATAGCTTTAGAGAATATTAGAGAGTGAGAGAGAAAAAGAGAGATTAGAAAATAAATATAGTAGGTAAAAGATTGTAAAATCTTTTAACTCTCTTATTTATACACTCCACATGACAACGGTCAATTTTGTGAAGCAGAACAGACCTTTTACACCCAGCAGCATGCAAACAGTCAAAAAAGTAATGAGTGGGCACGGTAAACGTGCAGTAATTATTGCTCACATGTTGTTACCAAAACAAACACGCAACCCATTAACCAAATGATTATCACTGTTTTTATCTCACTTAATTATTTTCTGACAAAATATAACCGTTACAGTAAATACTAAAAATAAGTCAAGTAATTAAATAATGCCACGTGAGCATCAAAGTTTCCATCAGGATTTGCATCAGAACTTGACTATTATCAAATTTAACAGTCATTAGAACATGGCTTCTGTACTCAAAAAGTGAATGACTGTGTCTGTGATTCTTCACACAAATACTGACTGGTTTCTTCAGAGTTTAATCATCAGAACTTTCATCAGAACTTGTCCTCAGAATTTATGCAAATAATACTTAATTGTTTGTCAAAAACAACTTAATCACCACAGTAATTTTCATCATTCATATGGAGTGAGAGTATGTGTATTTGTAAATGATCAGATAAAGATTAAAATCTGATAAACTTTAGATATCTTAGAATTAAGGCATAACTAAGAAAAATTCTTAAAATCTGTCTTTAATTTTGAAGTCTACTATAGAATAAATTTATGCAAGAGTCCATCTCAACTGTTTGTGCTCATTTTATGCATCTTTTGACATTCTTTTTACAGTGGCTTCTCAGTGTAAATGAGTCACAACTGCTATCAGAATTTATGCTATTATCAGAGTATTTCTCCAGTAATCAGAGAATTTGAAAAGTCACCAAGAAAAGTTTATTTGCTTTTCTAATGCATATAACTTAATACCAGCAATGCACTTGGGTCTTCCCTTCCACATATTTACTCTAGATCTCAAAGGAGTACCTGACTTCAATTTTTCTTTTCTTTTGTTTTCTTCAGATAAGTGAGTCTTATCAAGCATGTAGTTCACCCTTAAGATTTAATGACATCAGAATTTGACAGATAAGAAACAATAATCTAGTTTGTGACTTAGTAATAAGATACACAAAGCAAATTTGACTAAGATCAAAATCAGAGTTTGCTTATGTTATGGATTTCCACATAAACAACTAATTCAAACATTGGATACACAGTTTGTTAAAGACTACTAAGTCAGCATCTAACAAATAATCCTCATTGGAGTGAATAGTCACGGAACATTCAAAACACTATCAGAGTATATAGAATCACATTAGATAACAATCAGTATTTAATATGTTACAGTTTAAGCACAGATTACATGGAGTTAAGACAATCTGTAAACACTAATCATAAGGTCTGATGCATAAGAACAAAAACTAAATAGATTTTGAGAAAGAACCTGAAACCATTCCAAGTTCATTTACCAGTCTTGTAAAAATAGCTTCACATAGTGGTTTTGTGAAGATATCTACTAGTTGTTGATCTGTTGGGACAAAATGCAATTCCAATGTACCTTCCATCACATGTTCCCTTATGAAATGGTACCTAATGCTGATGTGCTTTGTTATTGAGTGTTGAACTGGATTACCTATCATAACAATAGCACTTTGATTATCACAGTAAATAGGTATTTTAGAAAATTCTAACCCATATTCCAGTAACCGATTCTTCATCCAAAGAATCTGTGCACAACAGCTTACTGCAGTAATATATTCTGCTTCTGCAGTTGATGTGGATATTGATTTATGTTTCTTGCTAAACCAAGAAACAAATCTGCCTCCAAGAAATTGGCAGCTTCCACTAGTGTTTTTCCTATCTATTTTGCATCCTGCAAAATCTACAACTAAGTAACCTATTAGCTTAAAATCTGATTCCCTAGGATACCACAATCCTAGATCAGTTATACCCTTGAGGTACTTGAAAATTCTTTTCACAGCTATTAAATGAGGTTCTCTTGGATCAGCCTGAAATCTTGCACAAAAACAAGTAGCTTACATGATATCAGGTCTACTTGTAGTTAAATAGAGTAAAGAGCCAATCATATCTCTGTAGTTAGTAATATCTACTGATGATCCAGTATCTTTATCTAACTTGCTTGCAGTGGCCATGGGAGTGAATACAGTTGAACAGTCTTGCATTCCAAATTTCTTGAGTAAATTTCTGGTGTACTTGGATTGATTTATGAAAGTACCTTCTTCATTTTGCTTGACTTGAAGTCCCAGAAAATAGCTAAGTTCTCCCATCATACTCATTTGATATCTTGACTGCATTAGCTTTGCAAACATTTCACAGAGTTTGGCATTTGTAGAACCAAAGATGATATCATCAACATATATCTGTACCAAAAGTAAGTCCTTTCCATGGTTGAGGTAGAACAGAGTTTTATCAATTGTGCCTCTGGTAAATCCACTTTCCAGAAGGAATTGAGCTAAAGTCTCATACCATGCTCTTGAAGCTTGCTTAAGGCCATAAAGTGCTTTATCAAGCTTGTAGACATGATTTGGAAATTTTGGATCTACAAAGCCTGGAGGTAGTTCAACATATACATCTTCCTCTAATTCTCCATTGAGAAAAACACTTTTCACATCCATTTGAAAGACTTTAAACTTCTTTTGAGCAGCATAAGCCAAAAAGATTCTTATGGCTTCCAATCTAGCAACTGGAGCAAATGTTTCATCATAGTCAACACACTCCTGTTGAGAGTAATCTTTAGCAACCAGCCTTGCTTTGTTTCTTGTAATTATGCCATCACTGTCAGTTTTGTTTCTGAACACCCATTTTGTGCCAACAATTGATCTGTTCTTTGGTCTTGGCACTAGGGTCCAGACTTTATTTCTTTCAAATTCATTTAACTCTTCCTGCATTGCTTGCACCCAATCAGCATCTTGAAGAGCTTCTTCCACTTTCCTTGGTTCAGTCTGAGATAACAAGGAATGATAGAGACATTCATTTGATGTTGTTGTTCTAGTTCTGATACCTGCTTTAGGATCTCCAATTATTAAGTCAAGTGTATGTGACTTAGTCCACTTCCTTGCAGATGGAAGTTTATCTCTAGAACTGGATCTTCCCACATGATCTATCCTGTCTCCATCAGCATTTTCTGATGCTTCGCCTGAAGTTATGATCTCTGAAATTTCATAATTTGAGTTGGATCCTTCAGGAATTGAAGAATCAAAGTTTCCAGAATTATCATAATTTGGCTCATCATAACTTGATGAATCAGAACTTGAAGAGCCAGTGACAGGTTCTAATGTTTCTTAAGAGTCTTGAGATGTGATATGATCATCAGCTTGCCCCCCCTGAACAGGTGCATTTTCCCTTGGAGTAGTTACCAATTTCAATGACATCAGAATTTAACCCGTCAGAACTTACAGGATCAGGATTTAGGTCATCACAATTTACTGAATCAGAATTTAAATCTTCATTGTCAAATCTCAGCAGATCATGATCATTGAAATCTTCAAGCCCGATAATCTTTTTATCATCAAAAGAGACATTGATAGATTCCATGACAACCCTTGTTCTTAAATTATTGACTCTGGAGGCTTTTGTGGAAAGTGGATATCTATAAAAATTCCTTCATCAGCTTTTAGATCAAATTTTGACAGCTGTTCAGGATGAGTCTTAAGAACAAAACACTTGCATCCAAATACATGAAAATATTTCAGATTTGGCTTCTTTTTCTTCACCATCTCATATGGTGTTTTTCCATGCTTGTTTATGAGTGTAGCATTCTGTGTAAAACAAGCAGTCTGCACAGCTTCAGCCCAAAAGTAGGTTGGTAGCTTTGCTTCATCAAGCATAGTCCGTGCAGCTTCAATAAGAGTCATGTCCTATCTTTCTACAACTCAATTCTGCCGTGGAGTTCCAGGTGCAGAAAATTCCTGCTTTATTCCATGCTCTTTGCAGAACTCTTCCATGATTGAATTCTTGAACTCAGTGCCATTATCACTTCTTAGTATTTTAACAGAATCTTTGACCAACTTATCCAGCTGTCTGACATGATCAGTTAGAGTAGATGCAGTTTCATTCTTCTTGTGCAAGAAATACACACAAGTGTATCTTGTGAACTCATCCACTATAATCATGGCATATTTCTTCTTTGCAATGGACATGACATTGACTGGACCAAATAGATCAACATGCAGTAAGTGATAAGGCTCAAGAATTGAGGATTCAGTTTTGCTCTTGAATGAAGATTTTCTTTGTTTTGCCTTTTGACATTGATAGGGAGTAAATAAATCATGATTACGTAATTAATGTTGCATTTATTACACATGACTTGGGCCACAAAGCCCAATAAGAAGATGTATGACATTCAAACCAAAAAGGTTACCACATTGATCAGGCCTGATGGACCAGATCAGGCCTGATGGAACAAAGAAGGCCCAAAACCCTGAATATTAATTAATTAATAAGGGATAAGTCACCTGATAAGGTGAGTCCTAGTGGAGAAATAAATCCTTGTAGATTGGCCTCGAAGGAACCTGGTGGGATAAGGAATCAGCTTCCTACCTCTTATGACTCCTAAGTCTATTCTAATTCTGAGACTTGCCCACCAAGTCTCCTAACCCAAGTCCAATTCAAGGACTCCCAACATCTATATAAGGGGCCTCACCCCAGAAATCAGAACGACATTTTTTGACTTGATCCATGGCAATCAGCAAGGTACGTAGGCATCTAATTAAGGCAGATCGAGTCACGAAACACAAGAGCAGTCAAATCGAGCCTCGAAGCTCACGTTCCTTAGTAATAGATTCAGCAGTTATTATACCTTAGTTTTTAATTCATAACATTTGGCGCCGTCTGTGGGAAGGCACAACAACAACCATGGTGAGAACACGGAAAACAAGCAGCGTCCTTGAAGGAGGAACACCCGCGTGGACAACCCAAATGATTTCATCAACCGTGGAGGTGCCTCCGCATTCAACCTATGTTGTCACCCAAGGAGGAGTCCAGGTAGGGGCAACTGAACCTCAACCTCAAGGGACGATTCTCACGGCTCCTCAAGGGACGATTCCCACGGCTCCTCAAGGTATGAATCCCCAACTTCAAAAACTACATGCACCTGTGAATTCTCGACCCATTGGGTACGACTATTCAACTGTTATAACCACTAACCCCCCTTATGGGATGCCCCTGTACCCCGAGGTTGAAGGAAGTGGACATGCTGGACGGAGTGAAGCACGGGGGCAATCACCCCCTACATATGAGGTTTGGCTCATATCCCGGAGGATCAGGATTTTTCTGGTCCTTATACTGAGAGAGACTCTGAATCTTCGGATGATGAAGTTGCCCCAAGAAGGAGACGTGCTGGCAAAGAGCCGATGGCTGATGGTAACCAACATCCTGGGAGCACCCGAGGGGTGAATCCCCAAGAAGTGCAGGAGAGAATCAAGCACATGAGGCTGAGATTCAAATGTTGAAGCGCGACTTGGAGGCGCACCAGGTTCCCAGGCCCCCATTACTACCTAAGGGGAGAAATCCTCCTCCAATCATAGACCTGGATGGTCCGACACAAAGAAGGGTTGTAGCCCCAAGAGCTGACCCAAGAAATCTTCTTCCCCTTGGAGATCATGATGATCCTACCCATTCACTGAAGAGATAATGAATGCCCATATCTCAAGGAAGTTCAAGATGCCCACTATCAAAGCTTATGATGGCACGGGAGATCCCGCTAATCATGTCATGACATTCTCCAATGAACTGTTGTTACAGCCCGTGAATGAGCTATTAAGTGTTGGGCCTTTCCTCAAACCCTGTCAGGTATGGCTCAAAGATGGTATAGTCGCTTGCCCCCGAACTCTATTGGGTCCTTCAGAGAATTAAGTCAAGCTTTTATTAAGCAATTCATCAGTGGGAGAGTACATAAGAAAAGTTCAGCATCCCTCATGAGTATTGTGCAGGGAGCGAAGGAATCCTTGAGAGACTACCTGAATCGTTTCACAAAGGAAGCTTTAAAAGTCCCGGACCTTGATGACAAGGTAGCCATGATAGCACTGCAACAGGGAACTAGGGATGAGTTCTTCAAGATGTCCTTGGCCAAGCGCCCCCCTGAGAGCATGTTGCAGCTTCAAGATAGGGTCGGGAAGTACATCAAGGTGGAAGAGAGCATGAGGAAGACCGTAGTGAGCAACGAGCCTACTGGAGGCAAGAAGTGGAAAACTGATCTGGAGTATATCCCTAAGGACAAGTATCCTAGAACTGAGCAAAACCCTGATTTAATCCCTAAGAAGGGAGGACCTGGGCAAAAGTTTGCTGAATACGCTAAGCTGAATGCTCCTAGAAGCCAGATCTTGATGGAAATCGAGAAAGACCAAGATATTCATTGGCCTAAACCCTTGAAGGTAGATCCTACCAAACTAGACAAGAGCAAATATTGTAGATTTCATAAGGATGTTGGTCATGACACCGATGAGTGTAGGCAACTGAAAGATGAAATAGAGTTCCTCATTCGGAAAGGAAGATAGGAATAACAATGGGATAAAGAACTTTGAAGATCCTAGCAGGGACCAAGACGATCAGGGGCGGAATCCCCAGCCTAGGGGATCGGTGATAAATATGATCTTTGGAGGACCACGACCCCGAGGGCCTGTGATAAACACAATCTTTGGAGGACCAACTGCTGTTGGATTATCCAAGAACTCCAGGAAAGCATATGCCAGGGAGGTTATGCATATTGTTGGAGAAGCCCCGAAAAGGGCCAGGACAGGAGTAACAATGACTTTTGATGATTCTGACTTAGAGGGTGTGAAATTTCCTCATGACGACCCGTTAGTCATAACACCTATAATAGGAAACAGCCCGGTTAAGAGAGTCCTCATAGATAATGGTGCTTTAGTGGATATATTGCTCCATGACAAGTCGATATATGGATTTGCGGGAGTGGAGTGCCCCGTGGAAGAGATAATCAAGTTGCCAACAACCATAGGACAGGAACCAAGGTAAGCAACATAGATGTTGGACTTTGTGGTGGTAAAGGCTAGTTCAACTTATAATGCTATCATGGGGAGAACAGGGATACATGCCTTCAAGGCAGTCCCTTCTTCCTGCCATTCAGTTATGAAGTTTCCCATCCGGAATGGGATTGGAGAAGAAAGGGGAGATCAAAAAATGGCTAAAAGTTATTATGTGGCCTCACTAAGGGATGGAGCTGGGGGGCAAGTTCTGCCTATTGAAGATCTGGATATTCGAGAGAATGATGAGAAAAGAGGGAAGCCAGCTGAAGACTTGGCTTCGATTCCTTTAGCTCCTGAGGATCCTGAGAGAGTTACTTTTGTTAGAGCCACACAAGAGGAGCCCCTTAGAGGGAAGTTAGTGAAATATTTGCAAGAAAATAGTGATGTCTTTGCATGGTCGGCAGCTGATATGCCAGGCATAGACCCGGAACTAATTACTCACAAGCTGAATGTGGATCTGAATCGGAAGACGGTGAAGCAAAAGAAAAGAAGTTTTGCCCCAGAGAGGCAAGAAGCTATAAAACAGGAAGTTGAGAAGCTCTTAGAGACTGGTTTCATTGAGGAAATAAAATTTCCAGAATGGTTAGCAAACCCTGTAATGGTAAAGAAGGAAAATGGAAAATGGAGGATGTGTGTGGACTTCACTGATCTGAATGATGCATGTCCTAAAGACTATTTCCCGTTGCCAAGGATATATACTTTGATAGATGCCACTGCTGGACATGAGATGCTGAGCTTCATGGATGGATTTAGTGGATACAATCAGATCAAGATGCATAAGGACGACATCCCTAAGGTATCATTCATCACTGACTTTGGTGTTTATTGTTATCTTGTTATGGCATTTGGTCTCAAGAATGCAGGAGCCACCTATCAAAGGTTGGTAAATAAAATTTTTAAGGATCTTATCGGTAAGACCATGGAAGTTTATGTTGATATCATGTTAGTCAAGAGTCTAGTGAAGACTGATCATATAGTCCATTTGAGGGAAGCTTTCGAGGTCCTGAGATACCATAAGATGATGTTAAATCCTGCAAAGTGTGCTTTCGGGGTGGGGTCTGGAAAGTTTTTGGGATTGATGGTCTCCAAGAGAAGAATTGAGGCCAATCCCGATAAAATAAAGGCAATCCTGGACATGGAACCACCAAAAACTGTCAAAGATGTTCAAAAGCTCACTCGAAGGGTTGCTGCGTTGGGACGATTCATCTCCAAGTCTGGGGACAAATGCTTGTCATTTTAAAATCCTTAAAGAAGGTTAAGGATTTTGTATGGAGTGAGAAAATCCAGAATACATTTAAGTTTTAAAGAAATATATGGCTCATGCCTCGTTGTTGGCCAAACCGGCCTTGAATGAAGTTTTATACTTGTACATGGCCGTTTCAGAGAATGCCTTGAGCGTTGTGTTGGTTAAGGAGGAACTGAAAATCCAAAAACCCGTATACTATGTCAGCAAAATTCTGCATGGAGCTGAGTTGAATTATTCAACTATTGAGAAGTTTGCTTGCTTTAGCCTTGGTAATGGCTTCGAGGAAGTTGTGTCCCTACTTCCAGGCTCATAAGATTGAGGTGCTAACAAATCAGCCCCTAAGAAGTATTATTCATAGTCCCAAGGCTAGTGGGAGGTTGATCAAGTGGGAAATAGAGCTGGGAGAATTCGACATCAAGTATAAACCATGAACGGCAATAAAAGCCCAGGCATTAGCTGACTTCATGGTGGAATGTACCATACCCAACCAAGAAGTCGGGGGGAGGATACTGAAGGGTTTTTAGCACATAAACGCAGCGAAAACATAAATTTAATCTTAAAAAAACCGAAACCCTCCGCAGGATCCTTGCAAAAAATAATATTTAATTCGTAGTTCAGTATGTTTACCTTAAGAAGCTTTACGTTAATGGAAAGATGGAGGTCTTTAATAGCGATCCAAGAACGATGAACGGAGATCCTTAGCAGCTGCTCCTCAAGTGTGAAGCACTCCACCGGTATCCACCAAGAAAATGATGTAATGGAGGAGGAGATGGAGAGAATTAGGATTTTGTAAATCTTTTTGGTTGAGGCAAAAATAGGGTTTATAATAGTATATTTATAGGCAAAATTTTCAGCTGAAAATTTTTCCATAAAATATTATTATTAACCCTTTATTATTCTTACTAATAATTAAAACACCTTTTAATTATTAATCCTTTTTTAAACTCTTTAGAAATAATTCTCTCACTTGATTTAATTTCCAAAAATTAAATTCTTAATTAATAATATTAAGAACCTTTTCTTAATTAATTTATAATCAATTAAATCTCATTTAATCAATTATTAAATTTGCCAATTAATTATTTATTTCATAAATAAATAATTATCAGCCATTATTAAATAATTCCTCCACCATTAAATCATTCTCTTTTATGGTGTGACACTGTAGGTTCAATATTAAGCCGGTAGTAGAAATAAATAATAATAAAACTATTTTATCATTATTTATATAAATTCTTTAATTCATTAAATATGATTAATTAATTAATCATATTTATTTTACATCGTGAGGGATACTTCTCAGCATATCGCGACTATCCGGATAATACGAATTCACTGCTTAGAATACCAAGAACCTATTCAGTGAGTAGTTACCGTACATTTAATTCCTTCTACCCTGCAATGTCACGATTAAATACAAGGCATGGAACTTGTGTCAAGCCTATCTTATTTAATCACTTGCTTTCCCATTCACTATGCTTAGTTCTATTTAATGTAAATTAGAAACTCCTTTCTAATTTCATTCACTCTGGCCAGAGATTCCTGAACTAACATAAGTGGATCAGCATTGAACATTCTCTTCCTACGCTGGAAGGGGTAGATCCTTTATTGATCATACAGTATCTTCGTGTACAAATTCCTATACCCAGTAGAGCCCTTATAATTGTCCCTTGAGACTAAGAACTAAACCAAAGCATAGTTCAGTGTACACAAGATGACTATGATGACCTCAAGTCTAAGGATACTTGTACAACTATCACTATGTGAACAGCTGTTGACACGTGAGTGAACTCCATCAGCTGTTCAGCTGTGTGAGTCATGTTCAGTGAACTTATTCTATAATAAGCACCTACATACTAGCTATAGTGTCACCACACAAATGTCTATGAGAACAGACATCCTTCATAATGAAGCAAGCATAGTATGTACCGATCTTTGCGGATTATTAATTACCAGTTAGTAATCCTACGACCAGGAACTATTTAAGTTTAGAGTTATCATCTTTTAGGTCTCATTATTATGATCTCATCACAATCCATAAAAAGCTTTACTCTAAACTGTGGTATATCTTATTTAAACATTTAAATAGATAGATCCCGCAATAAAAACAAAACAAGCCTTTTATTAATATCAATGAAATCAAAACAGATTACATAAAAGTTATTCCTAAATCCTCATACATGATTGGACTTAGGACATATCTCTTTTAATCTCCCACTTGTACTAAAGCCAATCACTCTGGTATCTAATACCCATCTTGTCTTTATGACGATCAGAGTGACTCTGAGAAAGTGGCTTTGTGAGTGGGTCTGCTACGTTGTTTTGTGTGTCAACTCTCTCGACATTGACATCTCCTCTTTCAACAATCTGAATTGCACCACCATTCAGAGTAAACACGTACCCTGACATGGATTTGCTATCACTTTCTGATTGAAAACTAGAGTCAGTATAACCCTCTATTTTCAACTCAGATTCACCACCAAAAACAAGAAAAATGTCCTGAGTCCTTCGCAAGTACTTAAGGATGTTTTTCAATGCTTTCCAGTGGTCTTCACCTGGATTGGACTGATATCTGCTCGTTACACTAATTGAATAAGCAACATCAGGCCTTGTACACAATATCGCGTACATGATAGATCCTATTGCTGAAGCATAAGGAATCTTACTCATATGCTCTCTTTCCTCAGGTGTCTTAGGAGACATTTTTTCGGAAAGGGACACTCCATGGCTCATCGGTATGAGACCTCTTTTGGAGTTTTCCATGCTAAACCTTTTAAGCACTTTCTGGATGTATGTACCCTGGGTAAGACCTATCATTCTTCTAGATCTATCTCTATAGATCTTCACACCGAGAATGTAGGATGCTTCTCCCAAGTCCTTCATGGTGAAGTTCTTTGATAGCCATACTTTGACGGATTGTAGCATCGGTATATCATTTCCTATAAGAAGTATGTCATCCACATACAATACAAGAAATGTTACCGCGCTTCCACCAACCTTCTTGTAGACACATGGTTCATCTATGTTTTTGATAAAACCAAACTCGTTGGTTGTCTCATCAAAACGGATGTTCCATCTACGAGAAGCTTGCCTTAAATCATATATGGTTCGTAGCAGCTTACAAACTTGGTGTTCATTTCCCTTGGAAAGAAAACCCTCCAGATGTGTCATATACACTTCCTCCTCAAGTTCCCCATTGAGGAAGGCCGTTTTCACGTACATTTGCTAGATCTCATAGTCGTAGTAAGCAGCAATCGCAAGCAAAATCCAAATTGATTTTAACAGGGCTATAGGCGAAAAAGTTTCATCAAAGTCAATCCCTTGCCTTTGTTTGAATCCTTTTGCCACGAGCCTGGCCTTATAGGTCTCCACCTGGCCATCTACTCCAATCTTTCTTTTGTATACCCACTTGCACCTAATAGGCTTAACACCTTCAGGCGCCTCAACCAGAGTCCATACTTGGTTGGTATACATAGATTCCATTTCGGATTTCATGGCACTATGCCATTTCTCTGAGTCAACACTACTCATAGCCTCATTATAGGTCACAGGGTTGTCATCATCAATGATTGACAACTCATTGTCATTCTCAATGACAAGGCCATAATACCTCTCAGGTTGGCGAGACACTCTCCCTGTCCTACGAATGGGCTGTTCCACAGAAGGTTGTTCAGTCTGAACAGGTGTTTCCACTTGATCCGTAGTAGTTTGTGCTTCTTGAACTTCATCAAGTTTAATTTTGCTCCCACTATTTCCTTCAAGGATAAACTCCTTTTCCAAGAAGGTAGCATGTCTGGAGACAAACACCCGATGATCGGTGTAAAAGTAATACCCCAAAGTCTCTTTAGGATATCCCACAAAATTACATTTTACGGATCGAGATTCCAGCTTATCTGGGTCAACTTTCTTGACATAAACTGAACATCCCCAAATCTTAACGTGTTTAAGACTCGGTTTCCTTTCTTTCCATATCTCATATGGTGTTTGAGGAACAGATTTGGAAGGCACCTTATTCAGTAAATATGCTGAGGTTTCCAATGCATAACCCCATAGGAATACTGAAAGATTCGCATAGCTCATTATGGATCGAACCATGTCTAACAAAGTTCGATTTCTCCTTTCAGATACCCCATTTAACTGTGGAGTATATGGAGGAGTCCACTGGGAGACAATACCATTTTTTTTGAGATAATCTAGAAACTCTCCATTCAAGTATTCACCACCTCGATCTGATCGAAGAGTTATAATACTGTGTTTGGTTTGTTTCTCCACTTCATGTTTATATTCTTTGAACTTTTCAAAGGCTTCAGACTTCTGTTTCATCAAATACACATATCCGAATCTAGATCTATCATCTATGAAAGTAATGAAGTACGAAAATCCACCCATGGCTTGCGTAGACATTGGTCCACATACATCTGTGTGTACCAATCATAGCAAATCTGCAGCCCTCTCTCCATGTCCACTAAATGGAGATTTGGTCATTTTACCCAATAGACAAGACTCGCATGTAGGATATGATTCAAAATCAAAGGGGTCAAGTAACCCTTCCTTATGCAATGTCCGCAGTCTATTTTCACTAATATGACCTAGCCTACAGTGCCATAAATAGGTCAGATTTTCATCATCTCATTTTCTTTTATTAGTTTGTTCAATCTGAAGTAAATCATGCTCTACGTCACATACATACAGACCATTATTTAAAATGCCACGTCCAAAAAGAACATTATTTTTAAGGATAGAACATTCATTATTCTTAATAATAAATGAAAAACCATCCACATCCAATATAGGAATAGAAACAATATTCCTCACAATAGAGGGAATGTAATAACAATTATTCAAAATAATAGTCTTGCCCGTAGGCATATGTAAACTAAATGATCCTACAGATATGGCCGCAACCCTTGCTCCATTGCCCATACGTAGAATCACCTCATCTTTTTCAAGAGTCCTACTTCCCTTTAGTCCTTGCAACGAATTGCAAATATGAGAACCAAAGGCGGTATCTAATACCCAAGTAGAAATTTGACCTAGTGACATATTAACTTCGATCATGAACATGCCTGAATCAGAAGCGGTAGTCTTACTACCCTTCTTCTTCTTCAATTCTGCAAGGTAAACCTTGCAGTTCCTCTTCCAGTGCCCCAACTTGCTACAGTGAAAACAAACAGCTAAATTAGGACCAGTCAACTTATGAGCATCTAGTATGCTCCGGAGTGATAGTGCAGAAGACATGACGAATATAGTAAATCTGTAAATGATAACTACATAACAACACTTAACAAATATTCAATTTCATTTCAAAACACTATATGAATCGGGTCTTTATACATAAGTGTCTCCCACTAGTTTATCTAATTTTTTCAACCCCCTAAGTGAAAATTAAGCATTCATAATGCTAGTAGGAATATGGATCCTACATTCCATCACACAACCTCGGCTGTGGCAGGAAACATCATGTGATGTTCAATAGGAAGACAATTCTTGTCAATTACATCTTATGTTATTCCCTAATATAAGTTTAGCCTCTTGAATTATTGAGTCACGACTGTGGCACGACAAACTCAATATTCTAAGTCAAGTCTAACCCAACATTTCGTACAATTGAATCAGTCTCCAACGGCCCACGGCTGTAGCACGTACCGACCTTTAGATTCTAATTCAATGTACACATCTCTATGTAATAGACAACTATTTCTTATTTCGAAATCAAAGCCCTCGGCTGTAGCACGAAACAACAATGATTTAAAAATAAGAACCACTTTCTACCATGTTGGAAGGCTATGACCGACACAAGCCCGTTGTGTCATTGGCCAATTACTACTTGATATTATTTAATTTTAGAGGGATCATATTATGTTACAATCATAATCATATTATAAAGAGATTCTTCCTTTTAAATTAAATATTTCAAATCAATAATCGATAATCAAATGATTCCCAGATCGGGTGGAGCATTATCAAGACGCGTCACTTAATAACCCTTTCTTACAGATAGAAATCTGTTGTTGACAAAATCATCCTTTCTCTCAATATTGAAAATTCATATTCAATTACGTATTTCATAAACACAAGAATCTCATGATCGTATTCTTAATATTTATTGTTAAGGCAAGAAACGATTCCCATTCTAGATTTTCTAGAGCACGCCTTATATTGATTTAAGTTCATCTAAATCTATCATCGCATGGTAAACATAGGCATATATCTCATATATAAAATTATATAAAAAAGTAAATGTAAAGTGCAATAAAGTAAATGTGTCTGGTTATGGCCCCATCCTATGTGATCTTTATCAAGCTCATGATAAAGATCAAGGTCAATCTAATATGGTGATGGAAATAAATATAACTACTTATTACATAAGTCTTCTTCTTTGTTTAGACTTCTTGTATGCCTCGTCTTCTTCTTTGTATCACCTCCATTGGATAGCCTTCTTGAGTCTTCAATTACATTACATGATTGAAAGTAAAACTAATCTAATGAACTTACAAGAATAACTCGAGTTACATTCGAGATTTATGATTACAAAGATTGACGACATGCAAGTCGTATTTAAAACCAAAATCAAAACCAAAACCATTACACTAAGGTCGAAAAGCCATAACCATCCACCATGCTGATACAACACATAAAAGCATGTTAAAACACATAATCTGATCTTAACATATCATATTATCCATGATCTAATCATAAAAAGAAAATATGACAAAAATCAGAAAAATCAGAATCAAATCAGAAAAACAAGAATCACTGTGTACGGGCAGTAAACGATGTCAAACGCCTTACAGACGAGTCGTTAATAGCTTTATGCTATCAGTTTTGTTCAAAAGCTCATTTACCTATGGAATAGGGTATTTTTTTGCGTAAATCGGACACCAGACCCAGATTTCAGCAAATCTGCAGCAGCCAATTCAGAATCCGTATCTAATATGTTTCTCATAATTAGAACAAACATAAATCATGTATATATCAGTATATATACAGATTACGTAATCATCTTATGATTATACAACTCACATGAATATCATATATTCAAAACCATACATATATAAGCATATTATATCAACATCAAATCATGGCGAATCACGTACATGCTCATATATCGAAAACAGTTAAACACATAAATGAATTAAAAAAATTTCGCAAGTAGCTCTCATGCCATTGAAGGGTTTTTAGCACATAAACGCAGCGAAAACGTAAATTTAATCTTAAAAAAAAACCGAAACCCTCCGCAGGATCCATGCGAAAAATAATATTTAATTCGTAGTTCAGTATGTTTACCTTAAGAAGCTTTACGTTAATGGAAAGATGGAGGTCTTTAATAGCGATCCAAGAACGATGAACAGAGATCCTTAGCAGCTGCTCCTCAAGTGTGAAGCACTCCACCGGTATCCACCAAGAAAACGATGTAATGAAGGAGGAAGAGATAGAGAGAATTAGGGTTTTGTAAATCTTTTTGGTTGAGGTAAAAATAGGGTTTATAATAGTATATTTATAGGCAAATTTTTCAGCTGAAAATTTTCCCATAAAATATTATTATTATTAACCCTTTATTATTCTCACTAATAATGAAAACACCTTTCAATTATTAATCCTTTTTCTAAACTCTTTAGAAATAATTCTCTCACTTGATTTAATTTCTAAAAATTAAATTCTTAATTAATAATATTAAGAACCCTTTCTTAATTAATTTATAATAAATTAAATCATATTTAATCAATTATTAAATTTGCCAATTAATTATTTATTTCATAAATAAATAATTATCAGCCATTATTAATTAATTCATCCACCATTAAATCATTCTCTTTTACGGTGTGACCCTGTAGGTTCAATATTAAGCCGGTAGTAGAAATAAATAATAATAAAACTATTTTATCATTATTTATATAAATTCTTTAATTCATAAAATATGATTAATTAATTAATCATATTTATTCTACATCGGGAGTGATACTTCTCAGCATATCGCGACTATCCGGATAATACGAATTCACTGCTTAGAATACCAAGAACCTATTCAGTGAGTAGTTATCGTACAATTAATTCCTTCTACCCTGCAATGTCATGATTAAATACAAGGCATGGAACTTGTGTCAAGCCTATCTTATTTAATCACTTGCTTTCCCATTCACTATGCTTAGTTCTATTTAATGTAAATTAGAAACTCCTTTCTAATTTCATTCACTCTGGCCAGAGATTCCTGAACTAAAATAAGTGGATCAGCATTGAACATTCTCTTCCTACACTGGAAGGGGTAGATCCTTTATTGATCATACACTCTCTTCGTGTACAAATTCCTATACCCAGTAGAGCCCTTATAATTGTCCCTTGAGACTAAGTACTAAACCAAAGCATAGTTCAGTGTACACAAGATGACTATGATGACCTCAAGTCTAAGTATACTTGTACAACTATCACTATGTGAACAACTGCTGACATGTGAGTGAACTCCATCAGTTGTTCAGTTGTGTGAGTCATGTTCAGTGAACTTATTCTATAATAAGCACCTACATACTAGCTATAGTGTCACCACACAAATATCTATGAGAACAGACATCCTTCATAATGAAGCAAGCATAGTATGTATCGATCTTTGCGGATTATTAATTACCAGTTAGTAATCCTACGACCAGGAACTATTTAAGTTTAGAGTTATCATCTTTTAGGTCTCATTATTATGATCTCATCACAATCCATAAAAAGCTTTACTCTAAACTGTGGTATATCTTATTTAAATATTTAAATAGATAGAGCCCGCAATAAAAACAAAACAAGCCTTTTATTAATATCAATGAAATCAAAACAGATTACATAAAAGTTATTCCTAAATCCTCATACATGATTGGACTTAGGACATATCTCTTTCAGATACCATACCTCAAGACAAGGAAGTTGGAAAGGGGAACAAGGAACAGGATGATAAGAAGAAAGAATATTGGGTTCTGTATTTTGATGGAGCATCAAAAACAAATTCAAGTGGAGCAGGTTTGGTTTTACAAAGCCCTGATGGGTTCTTGATTGAGTATGCCATGAAGTTAAACTTCCCGACCACAAACAATGAGGTAGAATATGAAGCTCTGATAGTTGGCCTCGGCCTAGCAGGGACACTGAGAGTCAAGAACTTGAAGGTCTTCGGAGACTGAAGTTGGTTACATCCCAGGTGAAGGGAGAGTTTGAGGCAAGGGATGATACGATGGCTAAATATGTCCGCCTAGTAAGGGCTGTGATGACCCAATTCGATGAATGCCATGTTGAGCATATTCCAAGGGAGGAAAATGCTAAGTCAGATGCCTTATCAAAGTTTGCATCATCCGAGATAGAGGAAAGTTCAGGAAGTGTATACTTCCGCATTCTGAAGACACGGAGCATTGATGTTAAGCTTGTAGCTCCTATAGGTCTTGGGACGTCATGGATAGATCCCATTAAGACTCATATTCAAACTATTTGGTTTCCTAATGATGCTACTGAAGCACGGAAGTTGGTTGTTCGAGCATTAAGATACTCATTGATATATGGGATTTTATATAAAAGATCTTATATAGTTCCTTACCTAAGATGTCTCAGGCCCGATGAGGCACGCTTGGCTCTTGAAGAAGTGCATGAAGGTATCTGTGGGCAGCACTTGGGGGGCAGGGCCCTAGCTTATAAGATAACCCATTTAGGCTTCTATTGGCCAGAAATGATGGCCGATGCCAAAGAATATGTGAAAAAGTGTGACTGCTATCAGAAGCATGCACCTGTTGTTAGACAACCCTTCGAGATGCTGACCTCCGTCAACTCGCCCATCCCCTTTGCTATGTGGGAAATGGATATACTGGGGCCTTTCCCCGTGGCCACGGCACAAAGGCAGTTCCTGATTGTAGCCATTGATTATTTTACTAAGTGGATTGAAGCCAAGCCTTTGCCCAAAATTACAACTAAGCAGGTTGCACAATTTCTGTGGGAAAATATCATGTGCCGGTATGGAATTCCCCGCATCCTAGTCACTGATAATGGAACACAATTCAACAATGAGGAATTCAAGAAGTATTGTGAGGAGAATGAAATTGAGTTACGATTCACCTCTGTGGCTCACCCGCAAGCCAATGGGCAAGCGGAAGTGGCAAATCGAATAATCCTGGATGGACTAAAGAAAAGGATCGAGAAGTCTAGGAATAACTGGGTGGATGAAATACTCCCAATACTATGGGCCTATAGGACTACCTGTAGAGTCACGACTGGAGCAACTCCCTTCATGTTAGTATATAGGGCAGAAGTAGTTGTTCATGTAGAGATATCACATTCCTCTCCCAGGATTCAAGCTTTCAATGCTGAGGAAAATGAGGAAGGACAAAGGTTAGCCCTGGATCTAATTGATGAAGTGCGAGATGAGGCACATGCGAAGATAGTGGAATATCAGAAAAATGCTTCATTCTACTACAACCTAAGGGTTAAAGAAAGGTTCTTCAAACAGGGTGACTTAGTCTTAAGGAAAGTGGAAGCTTCTAGTGTAGGGCAGAAAGGGAAGCTTGCCCCAAATTGGGAAGGGCCATACAAGGTCAATAGTGTTCAAGGTAGAGGAACCTACAAGCTTGAAACTATGGATGGTTTTGAAGCCCCGAGAACTTGGCATGCACAAAACCTGAAGATTTACTATGCGTGAAACGGTTGAGCACAATTCTCACTTGTCAAGATGACAAGTAGGTTGAAAAACACCTTGAAGCTTTGCTAGCTTAGGATTTACATGTTTTAGTTTTATTTTGAGGTTTATTAAGACTTATGTAAAGGATGAATCCCAACAATTGGTGAAATTCAGAAATGTTTCGAGATATGTTTAAGTCTCTGTGGCATGGCAAGTAAACTAAGTGCATAAGATGAAAGCATAAAGTTTGATAAATAAAAGTAGTTCGAGTAAATAATACAAAGTCTTATAAACAAAGTCTCAAAGGAAAGATAAAATAAATAAGCCGCGCAGGGCTGAAAAAGCTTTAAGGAGCAGAGGTGCCCTCGGCATCCATATCATCATCTCTTCCGCTCTCGCTGGAAGTCTCTGTCATCTCGGAGGAGGAGGAGCTATCATCCGCAGCAGGCATGGAAGACGACTCGGGAGGAGGAAGAAGCGGGTCCTGAGGGATACGATCCGAGACAACTACTCGGGTACGAAACCTCTATAGCAAAGCCTCGTCGTCAGGGCAGACATATTCCACCGGGTTAATATTAGGACAGGCCTCGTTCAGGGTCCCAAGGGTCGTGTCCCAGCCAGTCCTAAAAAACCCAGGAAAGACTGAGTCATCCCTCACCCTCATGGACTGGGTAAACTCCTCCGAGTCCAAGTAGTTATCGATCTCCTTATCTTTCTCGGCCCGTAGCACCACCAGTTCAGCGTTGGACTCGCCGAGCTCCTCCTCCTTATGCTTCAGCTTCCGCTTTAAAGCGGCGTACTTCTTCTGTTGCTTTCTGAGTGCGTTATCCGCTTTATCCGAAGCCCTCTTCCAGGATTCAGCTTGCCTCACAGCACCTTGGAAGTAGGCATTAGACTGAAATGAAACAATAAACAGAAATGTAAGGCAAGTGAATGCTACAAGTAAAAAAGAGTACAAACATAAGAAATAGTCATACCAAGGCTAAAGACTGAGCTCCCATGAGCTTTATCCTCTCCAAGTCAGGAGTAGCCGCCACATCAGTGAAGTCCTTGGGAGTTACGCCATGGTAAGACCAATCCAAGGAGTGCTTTATGGATCCAACCACGGTATCCCCCCGGCGGAATCCCCAAAGAGGCTGAAAGGCGCCCGTAGCAGCAGAGACATGAGCAGCAGTAGTGATAGGGGCACTGTAGGAAGTGATGGTAGCCTCAGCTAGAACCTCCACCATGGACTCCTTATGCTTCTGTAGGAAGCTAGGCTCCGTAGCCTTTCCTCGAGTATCAAGGCCCGCAAGGCGGGTCTTCTTCATCGTGGCAGTCTCCTCAACGAGAGGCACATTATCCTCGTTGATCTCCTTAGCAGCTGCAAAACAACAGAAAAAAAAGATAAGTGGTGTCAATAATGCATGAAACAAAATAAAAATGAGAAGGGAAGAAAAATACCATGTTGGGAAACAGAGGATAGCCCCATGTGGATGAGGGAGAACTCCTCTAAAAGAGTCCAGCTGATAGTGGCACTGTCATCCCGAGTAAGCTCCTTATAAATGATAGTTTCCTCGGGGGTTAAGTGAATGGATTTGAGGCTACCATCACTAACCTTCCCGAAAGAAGATCTGAAGAGGGTGCCCCAGTCACCATTCTCCCACCTTAACCCGATAAAACTATTCCTCCAATTTTGGTTATTGTCGGGAATGGAGGCGCTGTTAAAAATATGCTTACACTTGGGCCTTTGTTTAACATAGACCCGACCACAATTACCAGAAGAACTGCTGTAACATTGAAAAAACTTCCTAAAAACAGCTACAGATAAGGGAAAACCTATCGTAAGACAACAAACCATAAAACATAAAATGTTCCTCCAAGCGTTCGGAGGAAGCTGACATGGGATTATTTATAAATCAGCTAGAAGGTGAGGAATGAAGGGATGAAAAGGAAACCTAAGCCCAGCATCAAGGGCATCTGTGTAAACAAAAAGAGTATCGGGTTTCCAGTGGCAAGTACGATCGCCACCGGAAACTGGAACTAGCTTAAGGGGAGGACGAACGTTTTAACATATATTTAACTTATCATAGTCTATATTGTGCCAAGTGTTGCAATGATTAAAAGAGTCGAGATGAGCAGTGGAGGGATATTCGTCCCCCTAGTATTAATCATATCAATCAAAGACATTTAAGAAGAGCGGATCTCGACATCCTTACCTCTTTTGAAGCCGAGGCAATCTTGGTCGCTCTCTCAGCACATTTGTCTGCCATTAATGGAGAATGAGGAAGGCTTGGAAGCTTGGAAGAAGGCCGGAAAAGTTTTGAAGGCTGGAGAGTGTTGAGAGGAGAATAGAAATTTGTGAAGAGTAAGAAGTTGTAGAGAGTGGAAATGAGAAGTGTGAGATTACACCCCCCACACCTCACTCTTATATAGCCCCTGGTAGGGCAAATTGGGCCACAAAAAAGCCCATTTGGGCCCAAAAATAGAACATTCTGGAAGAATCCAGAAATAAAACTTATAATTAAATAAATTTTAATTGAATTCTGGAAGAATCCAGAAAGAGCCCTAGGAATTTTAGAAGATTCTGGAACTGGGCTTAAGAAGTAAGGCCCAACCCAAATTTTATTGGGCCTGTGGATATGAAAAGCCCTGTAAGGGTCCATGACTGAAAATTCATGAACCCAAATCTTTGGACCTAAAAAGTATGAAGCCCAGTGAAGGGCCCAAATGTTTGAATTGAAGGATAAAGGCCCATTTAGGTCAGGGAAAAGCCCAGCTCGAGGCCCAAACCCAATATTTTTTCAAAGAGAATGGGCACAAAGGAAAAGCCCAGTTTAGATATGAACAAAAATATTTTTTGAAAAAGAAGGGGGAGAGAAAATTTTCCTGATCCAATTCGATCAGGATTGTTATTCAAATCCTAGTCGAAAGAGTCTCGTCGAAAATTCCTTAGATCAGAAAATATTGCCCCTTTATTTGGTCAGAAATTGATTAGTAAGAAAGATCCTGACCGAAAATAGGTCAGGATTCTAATTAAAAATTCTTGACAAAAAGGTTTTTTCGACCAGAAAATACACCTGACTCCTGCTCGAAATGTTCTGCTCGAAAATACTGTAGACCAGAATGAAATGGAGGCATATTTCGGTCAAAAAACAAGGAATCCTAACCGAAAGCATTAAAATTCCTGCTCAAAAAAAAAAATATATATATATATATATATAGTATAAAATCCTGGTCGAAATTCGACCAGGAATGAGGTCGAATGAATCCTGCTCGAAACCCTGTCGACCAGGGCATATTGATGGATAATTAGACCAGGATCCTGGTCGAACCAGGTATTAAAAAAAAAAGAGAAAAGGAAAAAGAAAAAAGAAAAAATGAGGGAAGAAAAATCCTGAAAAAATAAGAAAGTCAAGGAAATTCCTTAAAATATTTTCTGAAAATGTAAATATTTTCAGAAAATGAGGAATAAATCCAGAAAATTAAGGATAAATCCCAGAATTAAGGGAAAAATCCAAAAAATTAAGGATAAATCCCAGAATTAAAGGAAAAATCCAGAAAATTAAGGATAAATCCCAGAATTAAAGGAAAAAATCCATAAAATTAAGGATAAATCCTAGAATTAAGGGGAAAATCCAGAAATTTAAGGAAAAATCCCAGAATTCAGGAAAATTTCCTGAAAATTAAGATAATTCCTAAATAATAGGGATAAAGGAAAATCGTTATAAATGTGTAGGTCGCTCCACACTTTACGCAAAAATGATACCCTGTAAGGGAACAAATGAACTTAACTTCTGCGAATCCTGGTCACTATTTCCCAAAAGTTGAGGGGCAAATGATAAGGAATAAATAAATCATGATTACGTAATTAATGTTGCATTAATTACACATGACTTGGGCCACAAAGCCCAATAAGAAGATGTATGACATTCAGACCAAAAAGGTTAACATATTGAACAAGCCTGATGGACCAGATCAGGCCTGATGGACCAGATCAGGCCTGATGGAACAAAGAAGACCCAAAATCCTGAATATTAATTAATTTCATAATTAATTAATAAGGAATAAGTTAGCTGATAAGATGAGTCCTAGTGGAGAAATAAATCCTTATACATTGGCCTCCAAGGAACCTAGTGGGATAAGGAATCAGCTTCCTACATCTTAGGACTTCAAAGTCTATTCTAATTCTGAGACTTGCCCACCAAGTCTCCTAACCCAAGTCCAATTCAAGGACTCCCAACATCTATATAAGGGGCCTCACCCCACAAATCCAACGATGTTTTTTGACTTGATCTTTGGCAATCAGCAAGGTACGTAGGCATCTTGTTAAGGCAGATCGAGTCACGAAACACAAGAGCAGTCAAATCGAGCCTCGAAGCTCACATTCCTTAGTAATAGATATAGCAGTTATTATACCTTAGTTTTTTATCCATAACAGACATGAATCACAAAGGCCATCAAGAGCAAATACTGGTTTTGGCAGTCCTCTCACAAGATCTTTCTTTACTAGCTCATTTATGTTGTTGAAATTTAAATTAGAGAGTCTCTTGTGTCAATTCCAGCTATCTTAAATTGATGCTCTGCTTAACAGACAGATTGCAGAACCATTAGAGTTCGTTGAAAGTCTGGCTTCATATATGTTACCATGTATGTAACCTTTCAGAACCACTTTGCCTGTAGAATTACTTACAACTTCAAAGTGTTCTTCAAAGAAATCCACATGATAACCTTTGTCACAGATTTGACTCACACTTTGCAGATTGTGTTTAAGTACTGAGATAAGAGCTACTGATTTAATTATGACATTCCTAAGATTGATATTGCCATATCCCAAAGTCTTTCCCATGTTGTCATCTCCATAAGAAACTCATGGGCCAGCTTTCTCCACAAAGTCTGATAGCAGGGCTTTATTTCCAGTCATATGTCCTGAACATCCACTGTCCAGAACCAGGATGTTTTTCCTGTTGCCCTGCAATCACAAAGACCACTATTGGTTAGTTTTAAGGACCCAGACTTGCTTGGATCCTTTAGCCTTTTTAAGTTTGTTATCATTTGTAGTGGATTTAGTTTCAGATTTTATGCTAACATGCTTCTTATCAGACTTTATATCAGACTTTGCATCAGAATTTACACTAGAAGGAATTATACTAACTTTCTTCAAAGAAGGTTTTATTTGATAATAATCATAGTACAAACTATGATATTCCTTACAAGTATAAATAGAATATTATAAACTACCACAATGAAAATTAGGATTTTATGGTTTAAACCTAACAGACTGACTCTTAACTCCTGATGTATGAGGTAAAGAGTTTATATCCTTATTTTTCCTGCAAAAAGAAGCAAGATGGTTAGAGTTTCCACAGTTATAGCATTTCTTTCTAGGAGCATTAGGAACAGACATATAATTATTGCTTTTATTCACACCTTCCTTTCCATTCCTATTTTTCCTAGCTTCATTTACCTTATTCACATTTCTAATCTCTTTCAGCTTATGCTTAAGCTGCTTCTTTGTCATTAAACCTATGTTTACTGAAGCTGGTTTGTCCTGTTTTAATTTGTTAGAAATTGAATTTTCTTTGACATCTGTTTTGGAATCATTCATCTTTTTAGATTTTGACACGCCAGTTTTTGCTACAAATTTAACAGGATTTACTTTAGGCTTTTCAGCTTTCTTTGTAAAGTTTGGTTTAGATGACACAGTTTCCTTTTCTTCTTTATCATCTAGGTAACCTAGACCTTCTTTCCAATTTCCATTTTCTAAGATTTTCTGAGTTGTTCTTCCAGAGTTAGTCCAAGTTTTGATTATCTCCTTTTCCTTTTCCAGTTCAGATTTAAGAGATTTATTCAGTTTTAGCACTTCATCTCTAACATACAAAGCCTCATCTCTTTCTTTTTGAGTTTGATGGAACATAACTAACTCTTTTTCTAAATAGTCATTTTTGTTTCTAAGAGCAAGACTTTCAGATGTTAATCTTTCATTTGTTAAAGTCTGATCTCTAAAACTAATGAACATGGTTTTCAGATATAATCTTAGCTCAGAAATATCATCAGTATGAAAAGCAAGAGTTGATTGAGGTACCTTTAATTTAGCAGCATCAGAACTGCTATCAGCATTTGCCATCAAGGCATAGTTCACCTCATCTTCAGAACCTGAAGTGTATGTCCAGTTTTTCTTCTTTGTGATAAGTGCATGTCCTTTATCACTTTTTTCTTTCTTGTAGTCAGGAGATATGTGGCCTTTTTCACCATAATTGTAGCATTTGACATTTGAGTTGTCTCCTCTGTCAGACTTTCCTCCTTTGCCTTCAGACTTTATGAACCCTTTCTTTTCAGAACTTCCACCTTTCCTGGAAATTTTCTTGCCCTTCCTGAATTTCTTGTAGGAAATCTTTGTGATATCCTTCACCATAAGAGCACACAGTTGTATCATCTCTGCATCAACATCCACTTCAGATAAATTTTCAGATTCTAAATCGTCATTATCAGAATATGATGAGAGCCTTTCCTTTGCCCCTCTTTGAGACAACCACTTTAGGATATTCCTCCTCAGCTTTAAGAGCAACTGTCTTTGACTTTATTCCATGCCTTTTTCTCATTTGATCCATCTCAAGTTCATGAGTCTTGAGCATACCATAAATTTCATCAAGAGTAGTTTCAGCAAGGTCATAGTTGTCTCTTATGGTAGTAGACTTCAAATCCCAATTTTCAGGAAGTGCTAAAAGGGATGTTAGATTTGAATCTTCAAGATCATATTCCTTGTCCATCAGTGACAGATCATTCAAGAGTTTGGCAAACCTTTCATATAAATCAGTTAATAACTCATCAACTTTTGAGTCAAAATGCTCATACTCTTGAGTGAGTGTAGTCTTCCTGTTCTTTTTAATTGCATTAGTTCCCTGGAATCTTGTCTCCAAAGCATCCCATATCTCATTTGCAGTCTTGCATCCAATTACCCTGTTTGACATTACATTGTCAATTACACTATAAAGCAGATGCCTTACCCTTGCATCCTTGGCAATAGATGAGATGTCTTCAGTTGTGTACTCACTTTTCTCCTTTGGTATCATCTTTGCTGGTTGATCAGCAACTGCAACAGAAAGCTTGGTAGGCTTATATGATCCATCATTAATTCTATCAAGGTATTATGGATCTGTGGATTCCATAAACATAGCCATCTTTACCTTCCATATAGTATACTCAGATGCTCTCAGTATGGGAACCCTAATACTCTCATATCGACTCTGAGTTTGATTGTTTTGAGTATCTTGAGTTTTGGTGGGCTTACGTGGAGTTTGTGTTTCTTCAAACATGATTGTAAACTGGATCTCACTATTTGTAAATCAACAGAGAGGCTCTGATACCACTTGTTAGGTCACACAACACTATAGAAGGGGGTTAAATATAGTGTTTATACAATTAAATCGATTTATCAACACAATTATGTAACAGTAATCAAGTATATTCAATATAATAAACTATGTTACAATAAAATAGTTGTTCTCTCTCAGTGATGAATAATATCACTAAGAGCTACTAGGTTACAATGTATAATCTTTCTCGCGAATGATAACACTTATAGTGTAAACCCTAAGCTGTGTTTATATAATACAGAGTTACAAGATATCATCTAATTGATATGGAATATAATTTTGTCTCCTAAAATATATTAATCAGATATTATCTTTTACAAGTATTCTAGATGTCCAACTCTTCATGCATATCTTCTATTGTTTTAGTCATGATCCTCTCCTGTAAATCAGCTGCATTCCTTATCTGAAGTACCCGCACTTAAGTCCTGATATAAATCCCGACGGTCTTAAGTTCTCATGATTTTCAAGAATACCATGGAAAGAAAAATTCATATCTCATGATCTACTCATTCAAAAATCACCAAATTTTAACCAAAGCTTCATCATATCATGTAAAAGGTACTTTAAAAATTTAATGGCCATTGGATTAGTATAGCATAGTCAAATCCTTGTTCAAAATTGGTGGTGAATAGTAACTCCGAAAATCTCGTTTTATTTTCTTGATTTTCATGGCATGATTTAGGATCCTTAAGCACAATAAATCCCTCCAAAGGTTCAACCATAAATAAGAGAACCTCCCAAGCTACCAAGAAAGGTATTAACCTTCATCCAAACTTTGTTTAAGTTTTAAGTTTCAAGAAAAGTAAAGATCTTGGATATAAGTATGGTTTTGATGATTGATTTGATATTATGTTGATGTTTAGTTAGTTAGTGATGATTGTTTCCTAAATAACATGATATTCTTGAGAGGAATTAGTTGAGATAATTATTTGATGATTGTTGATGGTGGTATAATGATTTAAGACGTAAACGATACTCGGATCGTAATCGTAACCTCGTTAAAACGAACAAAACTCAACTTAAGTTTCTGCAGAAGTTCCCGAATGTATAAACTGTAGTTTCTTGAAAAGTAAGACTTGATTATTTTATACAATGTTATGAGGATCGTTTAGGTGCTTGAATTGCTTGATTTCAATTTACGGATCAAACTTTATGACCGTTTTAGTAAAAGTGATTTACGCGACAAAAACTTCTACAAATTATGAACTTTGTAAATAGCAATGATCGACTTAAAAATATTTTTAAAAATCATGAAATTTTTACAGAGAGTAATAAATACAGTTTATTAACAGCCATAAAAATTTCAAGTGAAAATGTTGATTTTTCAATTTTATAAAAATGTTAGAGCCGAGGTCGCACGGAGTACGAACATCAAAAACAACCCCCTGTTAGAAACTGCTATTTCGGGATTTTCACCATTGTTACCAGAAAACCATTTTCAAATGATGTGTTCTAATTTTTTTCTAGATCGGGAACGTATAAACGGTGCGTCAATTGAGTTAACAATTTGAGAGATATCAATATTTTAGTGAAAGCGGTTCGAATAGTAAAACTCCGTAGTTGAGCGAACTTTTAAAATGCTTTTCACCTAATTAAATTCATTTTATTAAAATAAAACTTTTATGATAAATATTAAAAGCACTCAAGAAGCTCCTTGAGGTGGTTTCATATTAAAATATTAATTTTACGATTTAATAAAAATGATAGAGTGCAAGTCGCGTAATAGGAACATTCGGTAAAGTCAACTCTAAAAGACTACTTTGACCGTCCGTTTCGACCAAGGATTGATACTTATTTCGAGTCGGTCGAATATTGAAAATTATGAAGTATTGAACCTATTAGAATGTAAGTTGGTGATGAGATTAGGAATGCTGATTAAGATTATGATATTTGTTGATTAAAAAATTCGGAACGAGAGGAAGTCGGGAAACGTATCTTGGACTTCAGGCAAGTTTTCAAACCCTACCTTTTTGAAGCTGTTGTGTTGTGTTTGTTTTCAAATAATGTCGACATATACATGATGCTATATTTATAATATTTTACGAATTATGTTACATAATATCATACGATATGATAATGATTTTGGTATATGAATATTACCGAATTTCAATCGATAACACTAGAGAGTAGCGTTGTATATATGAGGAGTATATTTTAGACCGAGGATCGGTCAGTATAATTTAATGAAAAACCGGAAGTATTCCGGAGGTGTTTTATTTAAGAATATTAACGCTAATAGTAGAGTGTGATGTATAATTTGTAAGACTGAGAGTCGGACAGTTTTTATAAAGTATAAACTCAGGAATCATCCGGGAGATGTTTTGGATGATTAAAAGTCTGTACTTGTTATATTCCAAGGGACTTGACGTTCACTTGCGAAATATTAAAATACCTCGAATTTAGTTGAAATGATTTCCAAAAATCGTATTACCTCAACTATATTTTATTATTCGAATAATGAATATTATTTCAGTTATTCATTTAATATAAGAGGAGTATTCTTCAACGATTATTATTTCAAACTCAGTTAAGTATATTATTAAGGATTACTTTAATTAATTCAACATAAATTAGTTGAGGAATATTATTTCAAATATTCTTTTAAAATATATAATTATTCGAGGTTTAATTATTTAATAATTATTATCTAATTATTAAATATTTATTTAGTAATTTAAAATGATTTAAAAATCATAAGACCTAATTTTAAAATACTTTCTGAATTTCAGAAAGTCATTCGAATACTTTCAAATCGTCGAAAAATATTATATAAACTTATTTTAAATATTCTGAATACGGTTTCAAAAGAAACTCCTCCTTATTTAATTATTTGTTGACAACGGTCAACTCACATCCTTAGTACTTCCCCCGAAAATTCTCGGAAGTACATATATATATACACTGATAAGATAAGTTGTTTCTATCAACAAGCAAAATGCTTAGGGAACTTCGATGTGGTTCAAGTTCTCAAGATATGATAGGATTCTTTTAAGGACTTGGAGGGGTAGACTCTAGTACTATGTGTACTAGTGAGACTACCAAAGGTACCGCAGGAGAAGGTACTCTGTGTACTCGGGAACTTGTGAAGTATGTGTATACCCAAAATGGGACACGTAGCCCGAATGCAGCAAGGGTGATAACCGGGATACTAAGGTGTCATCCTTCTACTAGTAGAAAAGGTTACCATTTCCGTAGTACGACTAATCATTGTATGTGGTGGCTCTAGTGAATGTCCTAAATTCTACAATTGGAATTGTGATTCCATACCGTAACCCAAGCCTAGGTGTTGGGTTTACCATTAAGGTATTCGTAAGATAATAAGTCCACGAAAGAATTGTTTTCGAAAGAAGGTGTGTATCACCGAGGAAAACTATTTTTGAATAAACATATTTATCATATATGGAATTATACTTGAATTTCTCATACAGTCTTTTCATACTGTACATTATTATGGCTGAGCATTATTGCTCACTCTTGCTTTCTTTTAAATGTCACAACACAACAGATAACCAGTATGCTGGTGTATGACTTAGTTGCTTGCAGTCATGGAGAGAATTCTTGGCAGCTTTATCTCAGGTGGGCCAGAGTATCATATAGGTATAAGATATCAGTCATAATAATTGTAACTTCATGTAGAGGTTATGAATAATTGTTTGAGATCCTGTAAAGTACATTTGAGTTTTAATAACAGATGATACTTGTTGTACATCATTTCCAAGGCTATAACTTGTGAGTGTGTGAGATTGGGGGTCTCCGATATGGAATTATTGGATTATTGAGTTAATGCAGGTTACACATGATTGAATGATTGCGTGACGACCCAGATTCCTGACCCCGGATTTAGGGGCGTTGTAATAACCCCAAAATTTTGGACTTTTTGTAACCCTTATGAATAGTGATTTTGCTGATTATGCTGAATAATAAAATTTTTCATGCCACACTTTATAGGGGTTCTTTTATTGATATTCTGAGATCTTATTAGTACTCTATATGGTATATAAGTGTATGTAAAGATCGTCAGAATCCAAATTCGAACACTTTGATTTTTCCGGAAAACCCGCCAGATACAGAAAGAATTGAGTATAAGGTAACATGATTAAAAGGATTTTAATTCAAGGATTATAAGAGAGGATCATAAAAGGAATATAAAATATTGAGAAAGGTTGAGGGGAACCCAAGTAATAAGATCTCGGGTATGATCCCTCAAACGATAAATGAGAACGAAAGTTAAGCGAACCGTATAACAGATCAGCGGTCATTAGCCAAGTTATTAGGGGTTAATCAAAGAGGTTAATGGACGATGATGTCATCACACCAACAAGAGCAAGACGAGTGTAACAAGATGATATAAGCAGATGACATGAGCATGACAAAGTGGGAAGGATTGGTTGGTTGATTGTGAGCCACACAATTTTTACCATAGTAATAATTTAATTAACAAACAAAAGGTAGCAACCAAGTCAAGGCAAAACAAATCACAAAACATAAATTGACTCTTCATTTCTAAGCAAGAAGCTCTCGGCTTCTTTCTTTTTTCAAAGAAAAGAAAATCCAAATTCAAGTTCCAAGCATTGTTAAATGGTGAGGTAATTATCCAAGGTTTCTTGTACATAGATATAGCTATCCTATGAATCTAAGCTTCCATTTCCTTCATAATCTCTTCTAATAGTTCATGGAAGAAGAGGGTGAATAGTGTTTTCAAGATCTTGAAAATTTTGATCTTATGTTTTTGTTTAGATATAGCTTTTGTAAGGATTTTCAAGGGTTGTTTCAAGCTCCTTAGTGCTCCTACTCACCAAGGAAGGTATAATCTTATAACCTAGCCTTACTTTTGAATGTTTAAAGCTTTTTATATTTAGTATAGTTCATGAGAAGTATGATTCTTGTATATTTAGAGTTTGGATGGATTTGTAATGAGTTTGAGTTGTAAATCTTGGATTATTGGTTAATGAACTTAAGTATAGCTTTAGTTCATGTTTAGGGGTAGTATAAATTGAAAAATCTTGAGATGTTGGGACTTTTGTAATGAAGTATGGATGGAGTTTGGTTGTGATGTTGATTGTGGGTTGATTTGTGGATTGATTGGAGTGGCATAAATTTGATAATCGCGTAAACATAGCCGTCGTAATGCCCGATTTACCTTAGACTGTTTTTGTTCTTAACTTCAGGACCCGTGAACTCACTGTTAGGTTTTGACCATTGCAATGATTAGATAGTTCATGTTACGAGCTTCGTTTTGATATGTGGTTCGCTTGAATCCGATGTACGGTTTAGGAGAAACGACCATTTTAAGTAACGGTGTTTCGCGAACGAACCATTACCCCTCGCCTTACTTTGAAACCTTAGTTAAGGCTCTTAAATGACTACTTTGAGTATGAAACAATTATGTAAAGTGGAATAGGAAGTTGGTAGGGTACTCGCGAAAGAATTGCCTTAAAATTCTTAATGGTTAATTTATTAAAAATAGTGGAGCCGAGGGTACTCGAACGACTTATGTGATTCGTTAAGCGTAGAAGTGACCATAAGCGAACATTAAGGTTCAATTGGTTAAAGTCTAGTTTCTTAAGCGATCGGGGTTTAATTCTGACTTATGTTGTTGCTCATAGTTTATCGGACCCACTCTAAGCTTAAGTCTATCCGGGAACACTCAGGCAAGTTTTCTACCCGTTATACTGTTGTTGTGATGTATATATGTATATGCATTATCTTGTGATAAGTGCATGATTGTTATTAGCAAACCTTGCGATATATTGAGCATGCTGATATGGTATATATGCATGCATGTTTCGTAATCTTGATATATATCTGTTGATTCAATTGCTTATAAGTTGCATAATACCTATGATAGAGAAAAGCAGTAGTTGCGTATACTCTTAGTATAGGGGACCCAAAGGTGAACATATTTTATAAACCGGGAGTCGATGTTCCGGAGTGTATATATATATATATATATATATATATATATATATATAGTATTCAAAACTATTAATCGAATAAGGTTTATTCGATAACTTTATTTTATTTAATGAATATTGTTTTTAATATTCATTCGAGGACTTATGACTCCGCTTATTTTATTAATGAATATTATTTTGAATATTCATTCGAGGACTTATGACTCCGCTTATTTTATTTAATGAATATTATTTTGAATATTCATTCGAGGACTTATGATTCCGCTTATTTTATTAAATAATATTCTATATTTTATTAAAGAGTAATGTTTCGATATTTCAAACTTATTTTCGATTATTCAAATAAAGATCGTACTTTCGTATAAGTATATCTTTGGTTATTTATTATTCATTTCAAGTATGAGTTTTTAAAACTTTTACTTCAATTATTTTTATAAAGATTATCTTTATGGGAATATTATTTAAATAATAATATTCAGATAATTTCTAATATATCGGGACTGATTTATTTTATTAAATCAGCATTACTCCAAACATTCTTAAAAATGTTTTCGAGTCTTCAAAATGATTTTAAAAGTTAGAGCGGATCCCAAAACTCGTTTTCAAATTTAAGATCTTCCTTTTTGAAGGGGACTTGAATACTCGCTCAAAAATCTAAGGGATCCGGCTCTGTGGTGTATTTTATATTCGTAATGAGGTGGTTGTTTTGATAAATGAATTGATTACTTACTCAATGTTCGGGAAGTAAGTCCATCTAATTGAGTCGGCATAAGCGACAGGCTGGGGTACGGTCTATCAAAGTGTAAGTGGCTGGGTGGCAGTCCATCAACGCGTAAGAGGCCGGGTGGCGGTCCAGCACAAGGTCCTAATGCGGCCAGGGTGATGACCGGTGGGGGATTCATCCATCTACTTGTAGAAAAGGTTACGTATTGGTATCTTTGCTTGATCAGCAATATATCGGGTTTATGCCAAAATTCTTTTCTTTCCAAATTTATTGTATATTACAACTCTGTTCATACTTTACATGATAGAGGTTTTTAGGAAATGTATGAGATATATATATATATATGGATATATATATCGGGACTTAATGAAGTATCTCGTAACTTCTTTTCATTCAATAATATTTCAAAGAATGAATCTATTCAAGTCTTATCTTGTAGTCTCATCTGTGTGATGAACTTTTGAAACTAATTATAACTTGAACGATGGTAGTTCAAGTAGTATTCGGAAAAGATATAAGTATATTGGAGTTTCTTGTAACTTCATCTTTTAACTTATATCTAGTAGATGATTATCTTATGTATGACAAAGATTTTCAGAAAAATGTTGAGACAAGGTTGATATATGAGATCACCTTGCAATGATATTTTTATACAGTTATAAACTGGAACTCTGTGTATATTATGCATGGAAGAGGACTTCCAAGATTTTGAAAAGTATATATACATATATACTGAATATTTTGCGACTTGGTCGCGTTAAGATATCAAACTTGGTTCATTTTTACTTGACCAAGACTTTCATGAGTACAATAAGAATGCTCATATATTGTTAATTATTATACATATTATTTCGGTGGGCTTATTGCTCACCCTTTCTTTCTTCTTTCATCACACAACAACAGATAAACAAGATGAATAGGACCAAGCTCCCAATTCGTGAGCGGATAGGAAACGTTCGGCAGTTTCCTGTAGGCGTTGATGCCGTTGTAGCTGAGGTAGGAACTACCAATAGGCTAGGCTTTCAACTTTTGATGTACCAGACTTATGTATACTTATGAATTGTAATAATGGCAAAGAATATATAAATTTATTCAAAAACCCTTTTAAGGTGTAATGGTTTATAATTGTGGAATAAAATGACTTGTGTTACTTTTGGGTATTCATCTCTGAGACTATAACTTGTGGGGTGTGTGTGTATATTGTGGGGTCACAGTATGCAGTAGTTGGTTGTTTATTAAGATTAAATGTTATTAAGGGAATTGGAACTCGTGACAACCCGGATCCCCGACCCCGGATTCGGGGGTGTTACAGTAATGGTATCAGAGCTAAGCGTTATAAACCTCAGAGATGATGTGACGTTAAGATAATAAGTTCACTAAGATAATAAGAACTCTTGCCAAGTTCATAGTCGGACTACCTAACGTAGTACTGACAGTTAAAACCCTTATGGGAACCCTTATAAATATCGTGATGGAAGCGTAGTTCGTTATCGTATATGGTAGCGGGACTCCGAACCCTGAGGTTGAGGATCAACAGCGCGATGATGTTTTATTACTTATTGGAGACCAGATTGTGTATCCGATAGAGCGTTCTAATGAGGGACCAGATGATATTCATATTAAGGATGTAGCGGTTAAGGATGTTATCCCAGAAGGGATTGTTCCTGAAGAGGATCCCGTGGGAGATCCTGATAAGAATGAAGAAAGGACCGTTGAGGAATTGATGACCGTAGTCAAGGCGACTGCTAAAGGTAGGATTGGCCGGTTACTACCGGAGGTTCGTTCTAGTTTTCAAAGATCGCATCCCGTCGAATGCGGCTTACTCGTAAGACTGAGAAGTTTGAATGGACAGAAAAATGCGAGAACAGCTTCCAAGAACTGAAGCAAAGATTGGTGACGACCCCTATGTTGGCGTTGTCAGATGGAAAAAGGAGATTTTGTGATTTGAAGTGACGCGTCACACAAAGGATTAGGGTGCTTCTTATACAGCACAACAAGGTAATCGCGTACGCGTCAAGATAATTAAGGGAATATGAAAATCCGATATCCTACCCATGATCTTGGGCTCGTGGCAATAGTTTTGCCCTAAAGATTGGAGGCACTGCTTGTATGGAGAGAAGTGTGAGATTTACACAAGCCATAAGTGCTCTAGTACATTTTAACACAGAAAGAGCTCAACATGCACCAGAGGAGGTGGTTAAGGATTACGATTATGAGATTCTTTATCATCCAGGGAAAGCCAAAATGGTGGCTAATGCCCTTAGTAGAAAGGAGAGACTCAAGATGATAATGTCCTCGGAAGAGTAGATAAAAGATTTCGAGAAAATGGAAATAGAAGTGAAGGTAACCGGAGCCGGTACCGAAAAGCTGTTTGAGATTGTAATATAGCCCGAATTATTGAAAAAGATCATATTGTGCCAAGAAAAATTGATGAATGAAGGCAGAGAGCCAATGACTGGAGAAGAGATTAATACCGAGAAAGATGATAAGGGAATAATGAGGTGTTCCTACAGAATTTGGGTTCCAAATGTTCAATAGCTTAAAGATGAGATCTTAGATGAAAGCTAGTTTGATGAATAAGATTTAGAGCAAACCCTAAACGTGATAGTCAGGGAGGTCGCCATCAAGATAGAAGGAACCCATTACATAATGAAGTGGAAAATGAGGATTTAAAACATGTAGGATGACCCCGATTATGGGGAGGAGGAGGGAACGTTCAGACTAAGGAAACAGAAGTAGAGTAAGGAAAGGAGACCCGAGACGGTACTTCTATATGACAATTCATGGACCTTTCTAGACATAACTTAGACTATTATCCCCAACCACCACCCTGAGGAAACAATGCGGTGAGAAATTCTTTCAGGACCTTTAAGTCACTAAGCTCTCAGAGTTCCAAGGAACAAGCTGACCCAGTCGAGGCAAGAGCCTGATTAAAGGAAATATAGGAATCATTTGAGATTCTAAATGATTGATGAAGCGTAAAAGACTATTTTTGTCACTTACCCTCCTAAGAGAGAGGCCACTCGCTGGTGAAAGGCCAAGAAAGGCACAGAGCCAGAGGTTATAATAAACTGATTAAAGTTCATTCAATTATTTTCGGGAAAGTACTTCCCAAGGTTATGGGGGTAGTGTAAAAGCTTTAGAGCCAGAACAAAGGCGGACGAGTATGATGAATTATGAATCTAAGTTGTAAAAGTTTTCAAGATTCGTCCTGAGGACACGAATCCAAAATGACAGGATGTTTGAAATTAATGTTTATGTCGTGTTGGTTCATGTAATGGTGGTAATAGAAACAAAAATAAAAGACTGAAAGGGGAAGGAGTATAAAGGGATATAAAGGAAATAGAGTGAGAAGTGATAAGGGAGTTAGGCATGGGAAATCCTAAGAAACCCTATCAATAAAGATAAGAGAAGTGGGTAATCATCAGGGTGATGGTGATTGACCATGAGGTAACGTCGAAGTTTGAAGGCATAAGTGATACATATATGTTATCCCCTTTAAGTTGGGAGGATTCCAGGAAACCTTGAGATAGTTTGAAGGATAAATAATAAGACGCGGATAGACTGAGAAGACAAAAAAAAGGGGTAAGAAATTATGAAATTGGATGAAGGAAGTGACCTTCAAGAATGTGAAGTGTTTGTAACACCTATGAAACACCAGGTATAAGAGATATCCCAATATTGAGAAAACTGTTGAGATAAATAATAGTTGTGAATCAGGATTTATTAATAAGAAATTCACGTTGAACACGCTCAATATCTTCCAGAACATCCCTGTTATCATTACTAAATCAGGATAGAAAAGCGGATAACCGTTGTTATCTTTTGAAGGCCTTATGGGTTGACCTCAGTTTGAATAAGGATGTTATTGTGAAATTGGTATAGACTATCTGGGTGGGAATGATTGAATAAGATAATCTATCAAGGATATATGACTTGATTTATCCATGGAAGGATGCAAGTACCTTTTTAAAGGTGGAATTAAGGATAGAACCTTGATAACTTGAGATGAACCATGGGGGGAATGCATAAAGGTTGGCATTTCACCCTTAATGGGGACATTATGAGTTTGGGTGGTACGGAATGAAGGACTAAGGCAACAACAATCTTTAAAGATCAGTGGAGAAAGTTTTCAGAACTATATAGGCAATGGTTCTAGTATTAGTAAATGGTATCTTGATATGCCATGTACCTAGGGAATACAGGATGAAGGATTTAAGGATAATCTTAGAGGTTTTACAAGGAGAAAGGTAATATTCAAAGTTCTCAAGAATATAAATTTTGATAAAGCAAATATGACATAATAATAATAATGCCAAGTGGGGCACATGTTAAACCATGAGAAAGTATAGATTGAACCAATGAAGGTCAAGATTGGTAAAAACAAGAAAGACCTAAGATAAAAGATGTCCTAAGTATGACAGAGAGTCGGTCGTGACAATGTTAACCTCTAAAGACCGAGGCAATAACTTTTGGAAAAAAATGGTGATATTTTTTTCTTTCTCACCAAAGCGTAAAGAAGAGCGTTTTCGCACAAACAGTGATTGGAAATGAGGTAGAAAATTTAGTTGGAGATCGTTCAAAAGACATTGATTATAAGGAACTATTACTATCAGGAAAGGCCAATGAGGTGGCCGACACTCTAAGTGTAAGAGAGAAATTATAGGCGCTCATGTCAGAGGGATACAATGATGATGGTTAAAGCCGTGAAGGTTGTATTATGGTGTGAAAGATTGACATTCCTTCTGATGATTGTGCGATACTCAACCGTAATAGTAGTTTGGTAAAGATTTAATTCATGTAGCGCTGTGAGCGGGCTTCCTATCTTAAAAGGTCCTATCTTGAGATAAGCCAGGTTCATGTTATGAAAGGACTAAATGAACCTTTGAGCTTCATGTCTCCTAATAAAGACATATGGTTAATAATGGTATTAGCCTGCTATCGTTGCTTTCATTGAAACTCTTCTGCAATTTTATCTGCTTCATGTCATGTATGTACGTCAGGATCAGGAGTGTTCTTCATGAATCATGAATGGTGATTATGTTACCTCCTTAGAAGAATTTGATACGACAGGTATGGACTCTGTATGGTTAGCAATTAAGATTTTAAGGAAATAAATGACTACAGTAGGTCAGCAGTGGACCATAGTAATGCAACAATGATTCTCCGAGTAATGAGCCGATTACAGCCGTGAGAGTTGTATTGGAATGGATGTTGAGATTGAGTACCCCTAATGGGGTCGTGTTGATATATAAGTTATCATTGATAGACTACCTAGTGGAGTATTTACATATTATATATTTATTCCCTCTTATGAATAGAGAGTCGTATTACTATACAAGGAAGGTTGCGGTGCAAGCATAGAATTCTAGTGACGATGATGTCTAGAATGAGATCCCAGATTCGATTTTCGATGTCAAGGGAGTTTCAAAGGTGATTGTGTATAAGCTCGAGGAAGAGCATGGGTCCATAGAATGATGGACGGAATATCAAAAATATTTAAGCATGTGAGATGCGATACGATAATACTAGATATTGATATAGATACATATGTTTTGTTCTCCTATGACAAACCTCTATAGTTTAGAGGTAGATTCCAAGCCAGATATTTGTGGCGGTATTATTTCATATACAATTCTCTTCAATTCGTTCTTTTCTCTCCTTTTCATTTTGTATAACCTGAGAAGAACAACCCTTCCAAAAAGGGGAGGTATTGCCGAATGACTATCTATCTGTGTGATAGAAGCCTAGTAGGATACCACATGTTGTTTAATTGCTTGTCAAGTACTAAAGGATGGTCACCTTCTGTACTAACTATGCAATAGAAAAGTGTTCATGATCATAGTGATCTCTCAATAAATTTTTTTACTTCTACACGAAGGACCAAGCTTTCGAAGATGGAGGCAGCTAGAGATGAAGTGGTACCAAGTATGGTGGTATTCGGAATGGAAACGCATTCGTGATACTAAGGTTGACGCGGTTATTAAAAGGTTATAGAATACTAACGAGAAAAAGTATAACCGGTATAATATTAGGAATGGAAGATAGTAACGATTACGAACAAGAAAAGAATGAGTATTGAGAAGCAAAAGCTATGATGAGAGTCTGTGCAATAGACTTGAAAGAATTTGGAATGGTCACTTAGCACGGATTGAGTTTTCTTACGACAATAGATGGTATGTCAGTATCGAGATATCGCCTTATGAGATCCTTGAGGGAACACAATGTCGATCTCCCTTATGTTAAGATGATGTTGCAGAGCGCAAGATGCTCGGACAAGCAGTGGTCCAAAGGACCAAGGATATAATAGATCTAATCAAAGGACGGCTGGTAGTAGCCCAAGATGGACATAAGAAGTATGTTGATTTGACACGAAAGGATAAAGAATAGGAAGTAGGGGACCTAGTGCTGTTATAGGTATTCCCTTGGAAAGGATGGATGAGGTTCGGAAAGAAAGGAAAGCTAAGCCTACGAATTATTGGACCCTTGGATATATTAAGACATATTGGGAAGTTAGCATATGAGCTAGCCCTACCCCCGAACATGTAGCAAGTTCATAACGTGTTCCACGTATCAATGTTAAGGAAGTGTAATCCGGATGCCAGAAAAATAGGGGCATATGAGCGCATAGACATACAACCAGGAAAGGTTATAGATCGAAAAGGAACAAGTGCTTAGGAGAAGGGTTACCAAACTAGTCAAAGTTTGTTGGTAGAACCACAATGTGGGAAAATTTACTGGATAGTTAGAAAGTGCAATTCTAAGAGAGTATCCCTATTCATTTTCTATCTGATTACGGGACGGAATCCTTTTAAGGAGGGGAGACTGTAATAACCCCAAAATTTTGGACTTTTTGTAACCCTTATGAATAGTGATTTTACTGATTATGCTGAATAAGAAAACTTATCATGCCACACTTTGTAGGGGTTCTTTTATTGATATTCTGAGATCTTATTAGTACTCTATATGGTATATAAGTGTATGTAAAGATCGTCAGAATCCAAATTCAAACACTTTGATTTTTCCCAAAAACCCGCCAGATACAGAAAGAATTGAGTATAAGGTAACATGATTAAAAGGATTTTAATTCAAGGATTATAAGAGAGGATCATAAAAGGAATATAAAATATTAAGAAAGGTTTAGGGGAACCCAAGTAATAAGATCCCGGGTATGAATCCTCAAACGATAAATGAGAACGAAAGTTAAGCGAACCGTATAATAGATCAGCAGTCATTAGCGAAGTAATTAGGGGTTAATCAAAGAGGTTAATGGATGATGATGTCATCACACCAACAAGAGGAAGACAAGTGTAACAAGATGACATAAGCAGATGACATGAGCATGACAAAGTGGGAAGGATTGGTTGGTTGATTGTGAGCCACACAATTTTTACCATGGTAACAATTTAATTAACAAACAAAATGTAGCAATCAAGCCAAGGAAAAACAAATCAAAAAACACAAATTGACTTTTCATTTCCAAGCAAGAAGCTCCCGGCTTCTTTCTTTTCTCAAAGAAAAGAAAATCCAAATTCAAGTTCCAAGCATTGTTAAATGGTGAGGTAATTATCTAAGGTTCCTTGTACATAGATATAGCTATCCTATGAATCTAAGCTTCCATTTCCTTTAAAATATCTTCCAATAATTCAAGGAAGAAGAGGGTGAATAGTGTTTTCAAGATCTTGAAAATTTTGATCTTATGTTTTTGTTTAGATTTAGCTTTTGTAAGGATTTTCAAGGGTTGTTTCAAGCTCCTTAGTGCTCCTACTCACCAAGGAAGGTATAATCTTATAACCTAGCCTTACTTTTGAATGTTTAGAGCTTGTTATATTTAGTATAGTTCATGAGAAGTATGATTCTTGTATATTTAGAGTTTGGATGGATTTGTAATGAGTTTGAGTTGTAAATCTTGGATTATTGGTTAATGAACTTAAGTATAGCTTTAGTTCATGTTTAGGGGTAGTATAAATTGGAAAATCTTGAGATTTTGGGACTGTTGTAATGAAGTATGGATGGATTTTGGTTGTGATGTTGATTGTGGGTTGATTTGTGGATTGATTGGAGTTGTATAAATTTGGTAATCGCGTAAACATAGCCGTCGTAATGCCCGATTTACCTTAGACTGTTTTTGTTCTTAACTTCAGGACCCGTGAACTCACTGTTAGGTTTCTACCATTGCCATTATTAGATAGTTCATGTTACTAGCTTCGTTTTGATATGTGGTTCTCTTGAATCCGATGTACGGTTTAGGAGAAACGACCGTTTTAAGTAACGGTGTTTTCTCGAACGAACCATTACCCCTCGCCTTATTTTGAAACCTTGGTTAAGGCCCTTAAATGACTAATTGGAGTATGAAACAATTATTTAAAGTGTATTAGGCAGTTGGTAGGGTACTCTCAAAAGAATCACCTTAAAATTCTTAATGGTTAATTTATTAAAAATGGTGGAGCCGAGGGTACTCGAACGACTTATGTGATTCGTTAAGCGTCGAAGTGACCATAAGCGAACATTAAGGTTCAATTGGTTAAAGTCTAGTTTCTTAAGCGACCGGAATTTAATTCCGACTTATGTTGTTGTTCATAGGTTATCGGACCCACTCTAAGCTTAAGTCTATCCGGGAACACTCAGGCAAGTTTTCTACCCGTTATACTGTTGTTGTGATGTATATATGTATATGCATTATCTTGTGATAAGTGCATGATTGTTATTAGCAAATCTTGCTATATATTGGAGCATGCTGATATGGTATATATGCATGCATGTTTCGTAATCTTGATATCTAATTGTTGATTCAATTGCTTATAAGTTGCATAATACCTATGATAGAGATAAGCAGTAGTTGCGTATACCCTTAGTATAGGGGACCCAAAGGTGAACATTTTTTCTAAACCGGGAGTCGATATTCCCGAGTATATATATATATTTATTTATTTATTTATATATATATATAGATATAGTATTCAAAACTATTAATCGAATAAGGTTTATTCGATAACTTTATTTTATTTAATGAATATTGTTTTGAATATTCATTCGAGAACTTATGACTCCGCTTATTTTATTAATGAATATTATTTTGAATATTCATTCGAGGACTTATGACTCCGCTTATTTTATTTAATGAAAATTATTTTGAATATTCATTCGAGGACTTATGATTCCGCTTATTTTATTAAATAATATTCTTTATTTTATTAAAGAGTAATATTTCGATATTTCAAACTTATTTTCGATTATTCAAATAAAGATCGTACTTTCATATAAGTATATCTTTGGTTATTTATTATTCATTTCAAGTATGAGTTTTTAAAACTTTTACTTCAATTATTTTTATAAAGATTATCTTTATGGGAATATTATTTATTTAATAATATTCAGATAATTTCTAATATATCAGGACTGATTTATTTTATTAAATCAGCATTACTCCAAACATTCTTAAAAATGTTTTCAAGTCTTCAAAATGATTTTAAAAGTTAGAGCGGATCCCAAAACTCGTTTTCAAATTTAAGATCTTCCTTTTTGAAGGGGACTTGAATACTCGCTCAAAAATCTAAGGGATCCGGCTCTGTGGTGTATTTTATATTCGCAATGAGGTTGTTGTTTTGATAAATGAATTGATTACTTACCCAACATTGGGGAAGTAAGTCCATCTAATTGAGTCGGCATAAGCGACATGCCGGGGCACGGTCTATCAAAGTGTAAGTGGCTGGGTGGCAGTCCATCAACGCGTAAGAGGCCGGGTGGCGGTCCAGCACAAGGTCCTAATGCGGCCAGGGTGATGACCGATGGGGGATTCATCCATCTACTAATATAAAAGGTTACGTATTGGTATCTTTGCCTGATCAGCAAGATATCGGGTTTATGCCAAAATTCTTTTCTTTCCAAATTTATTGGATATTACAACTCTGTTCATACTTTACATGACAGAGGTTTTCAGGAAATGTATGAGATATATATATATATATATGGATATATATATCGGGACTTAATGAAGTATCTCGTAACTTCATTTCATTCAATAATATTTCAAAGATTGAATCTATTCAAGTCTTATCTTGTAGTCTCATCTGTATGATGAACTTTTGAAACTAATTATAACTTGAACGGTGGTAGTTCAAGTAGTATTCGGAAAAAATATAAGTATATTGGAGTATCTTGTAACTTCATCTTTTAACTTATATCTAGTAGATGATTATCTTATGTATGACAAAGATTTTCAGAAAAACGTTGAGACAAGGTTGATATATGAGATCACCTTGCAACGATATTTTTATACAATTATAAACTGGAACTCTGTGTATATTATGCATGGAAGAGGACTTCCAAGATTTTGAAAAGTATATATACATATATACTGAATATTTTGCGACTTGGTCGCGTTAAGATATCAAACTTGGTTCATTTTTACTTGACCAGGACTTTCATGAGTACTATGAGAATGCTCATATATTGTTAATTATTATATATATTATTTTGGTGGGCTTGTTGCTCACCCTTTCTTTCTTCTTTCATCACACAATAACAGATAGACAAGATGAACAGGACCAAGCTCTCAATTCGTGAGTGGATAGGAAACGTTCTGCAGTTTGCCGTTGTAGCTGAGGTAGGAACTACCAATAGGCTAGGCTTTCAACTTTTGATGTACCAGACTTATGTATACCTATGAATTGTAATAATGGCAAAGAATATGTAAATTTATTCAGAAACCCTTTTAAGGTGTAATGGTTTATAATTGTGGAATAAAATGACTTGTGTTACTTTTGGGTATTCATCTCTGAGACTATAACTTGTGGTGTGTGTGTATATTTTGGGGTCACAGTACGCAGTAGGTGGTTGTTTATTAAAATTAAGTGTTATTAAGGGAAATGGAACTCGTGACAACCCGGATCCCCGACCCCGGATTTGGGGGTGTTACAGGCGTTATAAAACTGGAAGTGATGAAGGAGATGATTTTGGTCCCTCCATCACAAATGTTCTAAATTGGATTTACTCCAACATCATTCATCTATTAGAGTTGAATAAGGAATTGTTAACTCAGTACCAAAATTCATTGACTGGTCAATTCTTCTCCTCCATAATAATGTAGATGTTGATGCAGTTTTAATAATCAAGCATCAAGCTTCATAAAGTCTAGCTCCTCCGGCATAAATACGACTTTGAAAGCATAATGAACACAATTGAAGACATGAAAACTATATACAACAGAGATTAGATGATATACTGCCACTTCACACAATGCCTATAGTTCTATCCAAGTTGAACAAAGAAGAGACAACTTCCAGAAAGTTGGATGAAATGAACAAGCAATTAATCATCATGGAACCGAAAATGTCCAATATGGACAAGGAAATGGGAATTCAGACAAAACAACTACAACAAATTCTCGGCTCCACCACTCCCACTTCATTTCTTGATGATACCAATTCTACCCAACTATTTTCAAACCCGACTCGTAATTATGTATACTATGATAACACACGCAACAAGTAGGGTTCACAATCTCGAAAATCGGTTCGGTGTTCGTTTTCGAAAAGTACATAAACTCTTAATTTTATGAAATCAGGATTATCGATTTGGCAAAATATTTTATCACATCATGCAATCAAGTTTCGTATAAAACACACACACACATATATATATATAGTCATTCAATATCCTGATAAACATCGAATATGTTCCCGTATTTACGTAGTTTAGTTTCCCGGAAATTGGGCAGTACTTCCTTTATTTATCGGATTAACCCGTCGAACAATTCGACGTCAATTCACTACAACAATTCATAATCACAACAACATCAACGACAATTCCAATCACAACTCGCAAATTTCAATCCTCGATACAATTTAGTTATTAATTATTATTATTCGCATGTTTATATTTTTATTCGTAGGACTCAGAAATAATTCATCACTGTCCACCGTGGGCTCGCCGAGGCTCATCGCCGACGGCGGCAAAAATTTGCGGGTATCCGATGAAATCCCGGGTTTCCAACGCAAAATTCCACCAATTATTTTAAAATTTCCGCTCGCAATTATTCATATCACAAAATTTATTCAAAATAATTTCCTGCAGAAATTTTCAGAAATTAATTAAAAATTAATATAATATTCCAAGTTTCAATTCGCAAAAACAGAACAGAGCAAAACACAGGAACCGCAGGCCGACACCCGCAGCAACTACACAACACAACAGCATAACAACCGCACACACACACTTGCACACACACACAACTTCTGGCCACCTAGCCGGAATTTAAATGGCGGCAACCGAAAATTAAGGGATAATAAACAGCTGCACAGATACATACATATATACAAGTGTATATATATACAAATCAACTGAAGAATTCGAAGCCAATAACCGGAATTAAACAACCGAAACAAGAATGGCGGCCGGAAAGAGTACCAGAAACGGAGCTCGACTGGGAGGGAAGAGCAAGAACAGGGGAATCGCAGGAAACCGAGAGAAAAAAAACAAAGAACAGCGAGGCAGAAACGAGAAGAGGGCAGGAGAGATTTGAGAGAGAGATGAAATAGAGAGAGAGAGGAGAGATCGAGTGATTTTGAGAAATGTTAATATTTCTCTCCAAAAACAAGCTGATTAACCTCCTGTTAGGCTGTGTACAAGCCATGTTTCCGATTAATTGGACACGTGTTGTCTTTTAAATTGGTTGCAAGCCCAATTCGATCCATTTTAATTTAATTGAATGGTACAATATGCCGCTAAATATTAATCAAAATAATATTAAAATAGTCTTAAAATTTCATAAATATTCCAAAACTAATAAAATAAATTTCCTGTAATTTTTAAAGTACTTTTTGAATCATGTTTTATACCCGCTTTTCATGATTAATGAACCGAGCTGCACTTAGAACAATTTCAAAAAATCGTGAAAATAGTCTTAAAATGTTATAAATATCCCGAAGTAAATAAAAACATAAATTTCATAATTTTAAAATAATTTCTGAAACATAATTTATACCAAATTTTAACATTCAAACGAATCGACGCGCGGGTAAAACTAATCCCGAAAATTTCCAGAAAAATTTTAAAACTATCGAAATATTCCAAACATAAATAAATATGAGTTTCATAATTTTTGAAGAATTCTAGAATTAATTATGGATTTTACAAATAAAAGCATTCAGAAAATCATTTAAAGATAAATAATTAATAAAATATTGATTCCTTAATTTTATAAAATCCTAAAAATAAGTATTGTAATTATAAAATCATAAAAACAATTTTAAGAACATTTCCAATAGTTATGCAAATAAATTTGCACTAAATCCGCTTTTGAAAGTGAAAATAATTCAATACGATCCCATAATTAATTGCGCGGATAAACCGGTACACCATAAATCACATATGGATAGTAATCAAACAACACATACCGGTCAACACCAACATACATATTTTATTTATTTAATAATTTCCATAATTACATAAATAAATGATTCAAAAGTACACGAGTCGTTATAGGGGTTTAATAAAGTATTAATACAATCAAATCGATTTAACACAAGTGTGTAACAAAGATCAGGTATATTAAATAAACTCTGTTACAATAAGAACGGTTGTTCTCTCTCAGTGATGAACAAATATCACTAAGAGCTTCTAGGTTACAATGTATAATCTTCTCGATAATGATAACACATATAGTGTAAACCCTAAGTCTGTGTTTATATAGTACACAGTTACAAGATAACTTCTAATTGATATGGAATATAATTCTGTCTCCTAAAATATATTAATCAGATATCTTCTACAAGTCTTCCAGTCCTCTAACTCTTTTCAGGCATATCTTCTTTTATTTAGTCTCGATCTTCTACTGTAAATCAGCTTCCTTCCTTATATGAAAGTCTTCCCGCACTTACGTTCTGATATGACCTTAAGTTCTGATATTAATTTCTGACTTCCAGTAAGTCCTGATTTCAGTAAGTCCTGATGTGTCATGTTTGTTAAGATCTGAAAACTAAACATGAATCATATTAGACATGACATTTTAAATATATCTAACAATCTCCCCCAACTTGTAAATTATGCAAAATATACAAGTTAATAGATTTGATGATGTCAAAAACATTTAAGTACAAATGCAAATAAGAGTTTAACTAGATAACTAACTACAACTTATAGTCCTTGACGCTTTTACCAATCTCACTGAGTCAATCTGAATCCATAATGATTCTTGACAAAGCTTGATATCAGCTTTTCTTCTTTAATCCTTAGGACTTGAGACATTGTAGTCTTGACTTGCTTCATCTCTTCATTCTGACTTCCAATCTGATAGATTGCAGTCCTTAAAGCAGAGATATGGTTTCTTTCTAAACCATCATTCAGTCTTATTACCCTAGGATGAGAAGAATCTTCATTGTAGCATAGACATTTCCCTTTCAGAATCACTTCAAGCTTAGCAGAATTCTTCTTCATTGAAATTTCACTTCCATCATCTTCAACAATATTAGGAATGACTTCTGTAACTCTTGAACCGGAAATTCTTGCTTTATCTCTGCTGGTCTTAATATGAAGTTTAACCATCTCCTGGTAATATCAGACTTTACCTCTAAAAGGTAATGATGGAATTGAATTTATTTCAGTGATTTGTTTAGCACATCTGATTCTGACATCTGATATGTCCTTCCATCTTCAAGAAATAGAATCAGATTTTCCTTGACATTGTGCTTGTCATGAGCATCCAGTACCACTTGAACAGAGATAACCTTATCAAGGTGTTTCTGTGTAACATCTTCAAGAGGTTGATCAGTTAAAAGAAATGGATCTCCAGTCAGCACTTCAACTCCTGTTTTGATCTTAGCTTCATCAGAACCTAGTCCAACTCTGTCTCTTGCTTCTCTGGATTTCAATCCAACAGTCATGAAATCAGATAACAATTGGATTTTCTTTGGATCTGATGGTTTGACATTTTTCCACAAAAGTTTCTTTTTGTCAGCTACTTTCATCTTGTCTAAATCAACTTGAGCACTGTCATAGGTTGATGTCTTGATGATTTTATAAGAACTTGCTATTTCTGTTGTAGCTTGCAGTTCTTCACTCTGAACAACTTGAGCCTTGTCAGAGTTGTCTTTGATTCTTCAGAAATCTTCTTTCTTTTCAGAGTTTGAACATCTTTATCTTCAGCAAGATTATCATCAGTAACTTGAACTATTTTGCACACTGGCTTTATCAGAATTTGAGGAATTTTCATCTCCAGTGGCTTGGTTGGTTCATCAACTTTTCCTTTCCCTTTGTCTTTGGGATCAATCTCAATCTGTGATATAGTCTTGGCTTTAGATGCCTCCGAAATTGACTTCTCTTTGATCACAATGCCTTTCTCCTTAGGCCTTGGAGGTTTCTTTGCAACAGAAGCTTTTGGCTTTAGATTTTTCTTTTCAGCTTTAAATCTAGCTTCTTCCTCCTTGAGATTTTCTAAATCCATTCCTGGATTATGCTTCAAAAACAATCTTCTAGCAATTTCCTCATCAAGTGTCTGAATCTTGGGATCTTTGTAGTAGACAGTTGTCTGCTTCCCCTTTAGCTTCAGAGTTTGCATGAACTTTTGAGAATCTTGACTTCCACCTTGTATCAGAACATCAGGCTTTGTCATCAGACTTTGTTCATCAGAAATTGATATCAGATTTTGAGTTTCGGTACTTGCTATCAGATTTTGAGTTTTAGCAGCTTCAGAACTTGTCTTCTTTTGAATAGAAAATTTGCTTGCATCAGTAATTAGTTTCCTTGAAGAAACCTTGCTGCTTTGCTCTTTACTTTGAACTTGATCTCTACCCTTGCTAGGGTTTCCCTGGTCATCAGCTTCATCATCTTTCTTATTCAGTATTTGATCATTAGAGAATTTTGGACTTAAGTATCTTCTCCCCCTTTTTGGCAGCATCTGATAGTAGGAGTGAGAGAAGAAGTCCAACTGAAGATTGGATCTCATCCAATTGAGCCTGTTGAGAAGCTTGATTAGCGAGGACCTCAGTGATTTGGGCATGTTGCTTCTCTTGAGCTTTCTCAATTGTTTTTACTTTTTCCAGTGTAGGTCAGGATATGTCGATTCAAATTCAACATTTGTTTGTCAAATCATCACAAATTATTAGTAACCACAATTTTAATCAAAACATTCATCAAGAAATATAGTTCAAGTAGATGAAGTAAAGATTAGCAGGCTTCAAAGAATATTAGAGAGAGAGAATAAGAGAGATTAAGAATAGAAAAGTAGGTAAAAGATTATAAAATCTTTTAACTCCCATATATATACTCTCTCCACTCAATAGTCTTTTTTAGAAGTAAAACAGACACTTGTACACCTGTCAGCCAGTAAATAGTTAAAACAGAGTTAGTGGGCACGAGAAATAAGCAATAATTAACGTGGAGATGCAGTTTTTCAAGACAAACACGTTTATCACTAACCCAAATGATTATGAATGTTTTTATCTCACCTAATTATATTTTGATTAAATATGACCGTTATAGTATTTACCACAAATAAGTCAAGTAAAAAAATAATACCACGTAACCACCAGAGTGTCCATCAGGATTTAATATCAGAACTTGACTATTATCAGATTTTAACAGTCATTAAAACATGGCTTCTGTACTCAAAAAGTGAATGTTTGTTACTGTGATTCTTCATACAAATACTGACTTGTTTCTTCAGAGTTTAATCATCGAAACTTCCATCAGAACTTGTCCTCAGAATTTATGCATATGACACTTAACTGTTTATCTGAAATAACTTGATCACCACAATAATTTTCATCATTCATATGGAATGATAGTGTGTGCATTAGAAAAATATCAGATAAAGATTAAAGTCTGATAAACTTCAGTACATCTTAGAAATAAGGCATAACTAAGAAAAGTGCTTAAAATCTGTCATTAATAATGAAGTCTACTATAGAATGAATTTATGTAAAAGTCCACCTCAACTGTTTGTGCTCATTTTATGCATCTTTTGAAATTCCTTTTTACAGTGGCTTCTCAGTGTAAGTGAGTCACAACTGCTTATCAGAATTTATGCTATTATCAGAGTATTTCTCCAGCAATCAGAGAATGTGAAAAATCACCAAGAAAAATTTATTTGCTTTTCTAATGCATATTACTTAATACCAGCAATGCACTTGGGTCTTTCCCTCCATATATTTACTCTAGATCTCAAAGGAGTACCTGACTTTATTTTTCTTTTCTTTTCTTTTCTTCAGATAAGTGAGGCTTATCAACATTTAATTCATCCTTAAGATTTACTGACATCAGAATTTGACAGATAAGAAGCAAGAATCTAGTTTGTGAATTAGTAATAAGATACACAAAGTAAATTTGACTAAGCTCAAAATCAGAATTTGCTTGTGTTAATGAATTTTCACATGAACAACTAATTCAAACATGGGATTTCTAGTATGTTAAAGACTACTATGTCAACATCTAGCACATTAATCCCCATTGGATTGAATAGTGACAGAACATTCAAATCACTATCGGAGTATATAGATCCATATCAGATAACAATCAGCATTTAATGTATTTCAATTTAAGTACAAATTACATGAAAATAAGACAATATGTAAACACTGATCATAAAGTCTGATGCATGAGAAAAAAAACTAAGCAGATTTAGAGAAAGAACCTGAAACCATTTCAAGTTCATTTACCAGTCTTGTAAAAGTAGCTTCATATAGTGGTTCTATGAAGATATCTGCTAGTTGTTGATCTGTTGGAATAAATGCAATTTAACAGTACCTTCCATCACATGTTCCCTTCTGAAATGGTACCTAATGTTGATGTGCTTTTTCAATGAGTGTTGAACTGGATTACCTGTCATAGCAATAGCACTTTGATTATCACAGTATATAGGTATTTTAGAAAATTATAACCCATAATCCGGTAACTGATTCTTCATCCAAAGAATCTGTGCACAACAGCTTCCTGCAGCAATATATTCTGCTTCTGCAGTTGATGTGGAAATTGATTTCTATTTCTTGCTAAACCAAGAAACCAATCTGCCTCCAAGAAATTGGCAGCTTCAACTAGTGCTTTTCCTGTCTATTTTGCATCCTACAAAATCTGCATCCGAGTAACCTATTAGCTTAAAATCTGATTCTCTAGGATACCACAATCCTAGATCAGCTGTACCCTTGAGGTACTTGAATATTCTTTTCACACCTATTAAATGAGGTTCTCTTGGATCAGCCTGAAATCTTGCACAAAGACAGGTAGCATACGTGATATCAGGTCTACTTGCAGTTAAATAAAGTAAATAGCCAATCATACCTCTGTAGTTAGTAATATCTACTGATGAACCAGTATCTTTATCTAACTTGGTTGCAGTGGCCATGGGAGTGGATGCAGTTGAATAGTCTTGCATTCCAAATTTCTTCAGTAAATTTCTGGTGTACTTGGATTGACAGATAAAAGTACCTTCTTCATTTTGCTTGACTTGAAGTCCCAGAAAATAGCTAAGTTCTCCCATCATACTCATTTGATATTTTGACTGCATGAGCTTTGCAAATCTTTCACAGAGCTTGGCATTTGTAGAACCAAATATGATATCATCAACATATATCTGTACCAAAAGTAAGTCATTTCCATGGTTGAGGTAGAACAATGTTTTATTAATTGTACCTCTGTGAAATCCACTTTCCAGAAGGAATTGAGCTAAACTCTCATACCATGCTCTAGGAGCTTGCTTAAGGCCATAAAGTGCTTTGTCTAATCTGTAGACATGATTTGGAATTTTGGATCTTCAAATCCTAGAGGTTGTTTAACATACACCTCTTCTTCCAATTCTCCATTGAAAAAAGCACTTTTCACATCTATTTGAAAGACTTTAAACTTTTTGTGAGCAGCATAAGACAAAAAGATTCTTATGGCTTCCAATCTAGCAACTGGTGCAAATGTTTCATCATAATCAATACCCTCCTGTTGAGAGTAGACTTTAGCAACCACCCTTGCTTTGTTCCTTGTTATTATGCCATCACTGCCAGTTTTGTTTCTGAACACCCACTTCATGCCAACAACTGATCTGTTCTTTGGTCTTGGCACTAGGGTCCAAACTTTATTTCTTTTAAATTCATTTAACTCTTCCTGCATTGCTTGCACCCAATCAGCATCTTGAAGAGCTTCTTCTACTTTCTTTGGTTCAGTTTGAGATAGAAAAGAATGATAGAGACATTCATTTGATGTTGCAGTTCTAGTTCTGACACCTACTTCAGGATCTCCAATTATTAAGTCAGGTGTATGTGATTTGGTCCACTTCCTTGCAGATGGAAGTTAATTTCTTGAACTGGATCCTCCCCAATGATACATGATATCTCCATCAGTATTTTCTGATACTCCCCATATAGTTATGCTCTCTGAGACTTCAGAATTTGAGTTAGATTCTTCAGGATTTGAAGAATCAGAGTTTCCAGAATTATCAGAATTTGGCCAGAACTTGACGAATCAGAACTTGAAGAGACAGTGACAGGTTATGATGCTTCTTGAGAGTCTTGAGTTGTGGTAGGATCTTCAGCTTGCTCCCCCTGGACAGGTGCATTTTCCTTTGGAGTTGTTACCATAGTTTCAATGACATCAGAACTTAACCCGTCAGAACTTACAGGATTAGAGCTTAAGTCATCAGAATTTACAGAATCAGAATTTAAATCTTCATTTTCAAATCTCAGCTGATCATGATCATTGAAATCTTCAAGTCCAGTAATCTTCTTATCATCAAAAGAGACATTGATAGATTCCATGACAACCCTTGTTCTTAAATTGTAGACTCTGAAGGCTTTTGTGGAAAGTGGATATCCAACAAAAATTCCTTCATCAGCTTTTAAATCAAATTTTGACAGCTGTTCAGGATGAGTCTTAAGAACAAAACACTTACATCCAAATACATGAAAGTATTTTAGATTTGGCTTCTTTTTCTTCACCATCTCATATGGTTTTTTTCCATGCTTCTTTATGAGTGTAGCATTCTGTGTAAAACAAGCAATATGCACAGCTTCAGCCCAAAAGTAGATTGGTAGGTTTGCTTCATCAAGCATAGTTCATGCAGCTTCAATGAGAGTCCTGTTCTTTCTTTCTACAACTCCATTTTGCTGTGGAGTTCCAGGTGCAGAAAATTCATGTTTGATTCCATGCTCTTTGCAGAACTCTTCCATGATTGAATTCTTGAACTCAGTACCATTATCACTTCTTATAATTTTAACAGAATCTTTGACCAACTTATCCAGCTATCTGACATGATCAGTTAGAGTAGATGCAGTTTCATTCTTCTTGTGCAAGAAATACACCCAAGTATATCTTATGAACTCATCCACTATAACCATAGCATATTTCTTCTTTGCAATAGCATGACATTGACTGGACCAAATAGATCAACATGCAGTAGGTGATAAGGCTCAAGAATTGAAGATTCAATTTTGCTCTTGATAGAAGATTTTATTTGTTTTGCCTTTTGACATGAATTAAAAAGGCCATTAGAAGCAAATACTGATTTTGGTAGTCCCCTCACAAGATCTTTCTTTACTAGTTCAATTATGTTGTTGAAGTTTAAATGAGAGAGTCTTTTGTGCCAATTCCAGCTTTCTTCAATTGATGCTCTACTCAACAGACAGATTGCAGAACCATTAGAACTTGTTGAAAGTCTGGCTTCATAAATGTTACCATGCCTGTAACCTTTCAGAACCACTTTTCATGTAGAATTGCTTACAACTTCACGGTGTTCTTCAAAGAAATCCACATGATAACCTATGTCACAGATTTGACTCACACTTACCAGATTGTGTTTAAGTCCTGAGACAAGAGCTACTGATTCAATGATGACATTCCCAAGATTGATATTGCCATATCCCAGTATTTTTCCCATGTTACCATCTTCATAAGAAACTCCTGGACCAGCTTTCTCCACAAAGTCTGATAGAAGGGCTTTATTTCTAGTCATATGTCCTGAACATCCACTATCCGAAACTAGGATATTTTTCTTGTTGCCCTGCAATCACAAAGACCACTAATGGTTAGTTTTAAGGACCCAGACTTGCTTGGATCCTTTGGCCTTTTTAAGTTTGTTAGCATTTGCAGCGGATTTAATTTCAGAGTTTACGCTAACATTCTGTTTATCAGATTTTATATCAGACTTTGCATCAGACTTTACACTAGAAGGAATTAAAGTAACTTTCTTCAAAGAAGGTTTTATTTGATAATAATCATAGTACAGACTATGATATTCCTTACAAGTATAAATGGAATTCCATAAACTACCACAATGAAAACAAGGATTTTCTGGCTTAAACCTAACAGACTGACTTTTAACTCCTGATCTAGGAGGTAAAGAGTTTATATCTTCATTTTTCCTACAAAAAGAAGCAAGATGGTTAGAGTTTCCACAGTTATAACATTTCTTTCTAGGAGCATTAGGAACAGAATATAATTATTGCTTTTATTCACACCTTCCTTTCCTTTTCTATTTTTCCTAGCTTCCTTTACCTTGTTGACATTCCTAATCTCTTTCAGCTTATGCTTCAGCTGCTTCTTTTTCATTAAGCCTATGTTTACTTCAGCTGGTTTATCCTGTTTCAATTTGTCAGAAGTTGACTTTTCCTTAACTTCTGTCATAGACTCTTTCATCTTTTCAGAATTAGACTTTACAGTTTTTTCTACAAACTTAACAGGATTTACCTTTTGCTTAGTAGTCTTTTTAACAACAATTGGCTCAATTTGTTCAGTTCCTTTTTCACTTTTATCATCTCTATAACCCAAGCCCTCTTTCCAGTTTCCACTACTTAATAAATTCTGAATGGTTCTGCCAGAGTTACTCCAAGTTCTGATAATCTCTCTTTCCTTTTCTAAGTCAGCTTTTAGAGATTTATTCAATTTTAACACTTCATCTCTAACATATAAAGCATCGTCTTTTTCTTTCTTAGTTTGATGAAGAAAAACTAACTCATTTTTTAAATAATCATTTCTCTTTTTATAAGCAAAATTATTAGATGTTAATCTTTCACATGTTAAAGTCTGATCTCTATAACTAATGAACATGATTTTAAGATATAATCTCAACTCAGTAATATCATCAGTATGAAAGGCATAAGTTGTTTCAGGGGCCTTCAATTTAGCAGTTTCAGGACTGCTGTCAGCATTTGCCATCAGGGCATAGTTCACCTCATGTTCAGAATCTGAAGTGTCTGTCTAGCTTTTCTTTATGACAAGTGCCTTGCCTTTGTCACTTTTTCCTTTCTTACAGTCAGGAGATATGTGGCATCTTTCACCACAGTTATAGTATTTGACATTTGAGTTGTCTGCTCTGTCAGACTTTCCTTCTTTGCCTTCAGACTTTCTGAAACCTTTCTTAAAAGCAACTGTCCTTGACTTTCTTCCATGCCTCTTGCTCCTTTGATCCATCTCAAGTTCATAAGTCTTAAGCATACCATAAATTTCATCAAGAGTAGTTTCAGTAAGGTCATAGTTGTCTCTTATGGTAGTAGACTTCAAATCCTAATTTTCAGGAAGAGCTAAAAGGAATTTAAGATTTGAATCTTCAAGATCATATTCCTTGTCCACTAGTGACAGATCATTCAAGAGTTTGTCAAACCTGTCATATAAGTCAGTTAAAGACTCATCAGCTTTTGAGTCAAAGTGCTCATACTCTTGAGTAAGTATAGTCCTCATGTTCTTCTTGATTGAATCAGTTCCCTGGCATCTTGTCTCCAAAGCATCCCATATCTCCTTTGCAGTTTTGTAATTAATTACCTTGTTTGACATGACATTATCAATGGCACTATGCAATAAATGCCTTACTCTTGCATCCATGGAAATAGATGAGATGTCTTCAGCTGTGTACTCACCTTTCACCTTTGGTATGGTCTTTGCTGGTTGATCAGCAACTACAACAGAGATCTTGGTAGGCTTATATGGTCCTTCATTAATTTTGTCAAGGTATTCTGGATCTGTAGCTTCCAGAAATATAGTCATCTTCACTTTCCATATGGAATACTCAGAAGGTCTCACTATGGAAACCCTAATAGTCTCATATCGACTGTGGGTTTGAGTCTTTTGAGTTTCTTCAGATTTGGTGGGCTTGGTTGGAGTTTGTGCTTCTTCAGACATGATTGTTTGGATCTTTATTGTATGTGTGTTAACAGATAAGCTCTGATACCACTTGTTAGGTCACATAACACTGTAGAAGGGGGTTGAATACAGTGTTAATACAATTAAATCGATTTAACACAAGTATGTAACAAAGATCAAGTATATTGAATAAACCCTGTTACAATAAGAAATGTTGTTCTCTCTCAGTGATGAACAAATATCACTAAGAGCTGCTAGGTTACAATGTATAATCTTCTCGATAATGATAACACATATAGTGTAAACCCTAAGTCTGTGTTTATATAGTACACAATTACAAGATAACTTTTAATTGATATGGAATATAATTCTGTCTCCTAAAATATATCAATCAGATATCTTCTACAAGTCTTCCAGTCCTCCAACTCTTTCCATGCATATCTTCTTTTATTTAGTCTCGATCTTCTACTGTAAATCAGCTTCCTTCCTTATATGAAAGTTTTCTTGCACTTAAGTTCTGATATGACCTTAAGTTGTGATATTAAGTTCTGACTTCCAGTAAGTCCTGATTTCAGTAAGTCCTGGTATGTCTTGTTTGTTAAGATCTGAAAACTAAACATGAATCATATTAGACATGACATCTCAAATATATCTAACATACTTGATACCATGTAATTCTAATTAAATAAAGTGAGCCTTCAACGGCGAAGGAGAACATACTTTTAATGGCTAAGGAGAACAGACTTTTAGTGGTTAATGAATCTGCCCATCAATGGCTAAGAAGATTACACTGTCAATGGCTAAAATAATAAGTAGCAATTGATAGTGACTTGACAGAGCACATATACCAAATCTGACAGAGTACATAGGCTGATGAAAGATCTCAGTATGAAAAATAGAAGCCAAGACAACATGAGCATGTGATCTTGGATAGAGAAGAAGAAGAAGAAGAAATATTCCATTTTCATGCATGAAAAATTGGAGGGATATTCAAAGCAATATATCAAGATAAAATCTAGCCTCATTTGTCAAGCCTCACGGGAAAGAGAATGAAGAAGCAATCTTGTTGGATCTCGAAGACCGTGTTATGTATTGTCTAGCAAGCATTATAACTTGGTGATATATAAATCAAGTAGCATAAGTGTATTCTCTAAGAAATAAGAAACTAGGGTTTACACAGATTATTTCTTTAATATATAACTCGGGTGGCAAGTCAAAAACAAACCACCTGAAATTTTATTTCTTGTGTTCTTATTTCAATTTAGCAGTTGTTCACAAAAAAAAAGTTGAAAATCATAATTTGTATTCAACACTCCCTCTACAAATTACTCATATATTGATTTTTGATAAATGATATTTTTATTAATTCAAAGTATCATCTTATCTAACTATTAAATTTTTTCTACAGTACTAATATTTACCTGAACCTTATTTTCAAGTAAAAATAACAATCCTCACATATCTTACCATTCTCTAAGTTTCAAGTACCAAAATCCTTATCTACATAATACACCAACATTGACATAAAAATAGTGAGACATTTTAATCATGATTTGAAATGATTAATTTTCCCATAAATGTAATATTTTTTAAAAATATTTGTTGATGGATGGAATCGAACCCAGGTCATTCAATTACTTTATACTATATTATACTACCAAGCCACTCAACAACATGTGTTATTAATCATACACATATTAGGTGTGCTTGTGTGTCTTAAAATAGTAAATATTTAATGTTATATATATATACTAACTAAAAAAATTTAATCATTTTTTTTTGCATTTGTACTTTGTATAATATAGTTATATAATCTAAATTACTAATTTATGGTATATAGTAAACTTATATAATTTAAAATCATTCAACTTAGTGATACGGTATTAATAGTAAATATTTCCATATATAGATAATTGTAATATGTTAACTAGATATTTATTATTATTTAATAAATTCAAACGTGATAATTATAAATGTATATAAAAAAATTAAATGGATACATATATACAATAAAAATAATTATTAAAATTATATTGTAATAAAGTAAATGTAAATAAAATGTTAAATTCTAGCCATTTGGTCAAACTGACCGTAAAAGGTGAGAGAGGTCATCAATTATGAGGTAGAAGTGCTATAAACTATATTGACAAGTATAACTATTTTTAGTTTTTATTTGGACTAATATATTTAAACTTATTTTGAGCTTAGCATCGGAATATCAATGAATTTTTAAAAAATACTTGAAATTTGATTGTTTTTCACATATGGTGTCAGAGTCTTATCGAGCTAAACTGCATTTTTTACTCTCGAATTTAGTACGTTTTTTTATTCATTTGATGATGACATTATATCAATGAAATTGGGTGTTTCTAACATTTTACATTCACATGAACTCTTGCGTAAGAGACCTTTATGATTTCAAGCTAATAAATATTATAGATCAAAGTTGTTAGATTGTTTGTGCTTTCTTTTTTAACAGCAGACTTATAATAAATTAAAGGGCAAAGCCCAAATAGGTCCAAGCCATACATAAACCCAACTGTAAAATGGGTTAAACAAATAAACCAACACAACTAGAACGGTCCAAAATAAGTTCATGACCCAAAGAAAGCATAACTAAATAATTATACTAAAACAAAATTGTTTGGAGGCGCAAACAATGCCCTGAAACTCCACATCTTCATCTTCGGCCAGACTACCTCACTGCTCCATTGCCATTTCTTTAACCTGAACTTCCCCAAACCCTTCAGCACCAGCAGCAGCCGCCGGGAGACCAATGACCACTTCCAAATCAACAAAGTTCAACTCCTCTTCTTTGCCAACTGCAGCATCACCAGCCTCAGCACCATTGCCATGCAAGTACAAACCTTGAGCCTCATTGTTCTCCCCACCCTCCTGAATATCATTTTTCTGGGGATCAAAAACCTCATCAGCCATAACATTTGGTTCAACTTTCCCCTTCCTATCAGCTTTGAACCTAGGTTCAATAATACCTAAACCCATATCAAGATACCACAGTTCTTCTATTCTTCCAAAATCTTTCTCAACTATAACCATCTGCTCCCAGTGGTGAGCCATATATTCAGCTAGATAAGAAGCCAGAGCATTAGCTTCCTGATCTACCAGCCTCAACTCACACTTGTAGTTCTTGTCCGCTTATGCTGATCCAACTGCCACCGAACATGTGCGTGCTAAGGAGGACCACCTAGCACGGTAGGGTTGAACAACTCCCAATAAGCATCAACGTGATCCGTCTCCAAAATGATTTTCTTGTAACCCTTGAAGTATGCTTCCTTTAATCCTTCCAGCATAGCATGAAATTCATTCTCTCTTTGATCCTCAAAACCCTAGGATCATGCAGTCATGTGTAGTATTACTCCAACCCCATCCCTAAACACCGTTCCAATCCCAGAATGACAACCATTCAGCAATGTTTCATGTGAAAAGAAGCTAAGAACATTGCACTTAACTACCCCTTTACCAGGCATCAGCCATCTTGCATTAAAATTAACATTCTCCTCCTCCATCTTGAAAGACTTGCAAAAAACCCTAATTTACTAACCATCTCTCTGGCTAATAAAAATGAAGTTTGATAAAATATGAACCAAACCACATGCAATGGACTGATATATATGGCTAGTTAAGAACCCCCTAAAAGTGACATAAAACCCTTATAAACTCTGTACATGTCCCCAAGAAACCGTTTAGACTTCCCAAGCGAATCCGTTAGCTTTTCATTTCCCCAAGTAAACATAATGACTCTATAAAATCAGTAATCATGCCTAAACGACCTATAAACTCTATTAACCAAAATTCACTTAAAAGATTCCCTCCCAAAATATACCCCTTCTTTATTTTTACTACTGATTTAAATTTACTTGCATGACAAAAATAAATTAAGCCTTAACTACTTATCTCCAAGTTACTAAGAAGAGCACCTCTTCTGGCATTTCCATCAGCCACTGCATTCCTTTCTCTCACAATGTACTTCACTTGAACTGACAACACCTTACAACTCCATAACTTGTACTGCATAGCAGTATCATCCACTTGATTAACCAATTGCTTGTTGTCTGAAAGGACCAAAATATAACTATGCTTCCAACTATTATCCTTTAAAATCCTGAACAAAGTTTCCAAAGCAAAGCATTCCACTTCAAAAACATTGGAAGCTGAAGATGGACCAGCAAAATGCAACAAATTCCCACCTGATTTATTATGTACAAAACCTCTAATTCCTGCTAAAATTGCACATTTTGCACTTGTACTCAAACTCGCATCAATAAATGATATAATATAATGATCCCCTTGAGAGATCAGATTCCTCCAAAAATCTTAATCACTAGCAGTGACAACCCCCACTAGATTATTGGCCCATCATTGAATTCTATGCGAGCTTAGGATTTCATTAGCCAAGCCTCATTCCATAGCTCGACTTTGTAACAGGATATTAACTTGACCTATACTAAGAAAATTCTCATGAAAATAACACTGATTCCCGTGCAACCAAATAGTCCATATAGTAGACACCAACACAATAGTACATACTTGCTTAATGCTTGCCTCATGAAAAAGGTTCCTAAATCCCCACATGGACTCCAAGTCTTCTACGCATGGATGAGATACTAATCGCCACCAACTCAAAACAAAGATCTAGACTTTCCTAGAAAAAAGTGCATTTCCAAAACAAATGATCAATTGATTTATCCTCTAAGTCACACAACAGACATGTTTTATTGTCTCCAAAGTTACAGATTCTACCAACCAACCAAACTTTAGTAGGGACTATCTTGGAGTGAACTTTCAATAAAAATAATTTCACAGTTTCAGGAACCTTACATCTCCAAATGACTTCCCAAAATACATTAGAATGAGCAGTTTCTTCACTTAATAGATTGTAAGCTGCTTTGCAGCTAAACTTATCACCCAAAGGAATCCAAAAATAAAGCATCAGTCTTAAAATTAAGCTGTATTAAATCCACTACCTTACCCAACTCTTTCAGCTCATCCAATTCCCAGCTTCTTAAATTCCTAGACCAGAAAACTTCTGCATCCCTATCATAACAATCCCACAATACCTTGAAGATGCTAACTTCCTTGTGCTATAAATTGGATAAATTATAAAATCTATTAAATTTTTCACATAATGCATTATCCTAATACCATAAATCTTCCAAAAATAATGTTGATTCACCATCAGACACCTCCCACTTCAAACTATCCATGCCTAAGGGACATAAATGGGAAGAGTAGTAACTGCTAATAAGTCATCCTTCACAACCACTGAACATGACTTTAAATTAATCCACTTATCCAGTCTTAACCATAAATTACAGCCATACTTTTCTCTTAGCCAAATCTTCCAACTTGACTTCCTTTCAGCCTGTCATCTAACCACCATTTTCACAATAAAACTAAATTCCTCTACTGTAATGAGCTTAAACCTAAACCACCCAATTTATTGGGCTTACAAATCATATTCTAAGATTTAAGATGCATTTTCCTGACCTTAATACCCTCCTCCTCAGAAACATTACCCTAAAAGAAATCTCTTCTGATTCTTTCCAATTGTTTGCATGTTCCAATGGGAACATTATGAAGAGAGAACCAATATATTGGATGACTATCCAGGGTTGATTTCAATAGAGACAACCTTCCAGCCTGATTAAAACTATCTATCTTCCAATTGGCAAGTTTGTTTTTTAACTTATCAATCAGTGGTTTCTAAAATATAAATTTTCTAGGATTAACCCCAATTTGACTTCCCAAATAAGATAGAGGCCACTTGCCCACCTTACATCCAAGTATACCTGCAAATAGATCCAACTCCTTTTCTGGAAGATGACAAGAATACAAATTACTCTTTTGGAAATTAATGTTCAAACCAGAGAGTAACTGAAAGCATTGTAACACTCTATTAACACCTTTGACTGAATGCAGACTACCATTTAAAAACACAGTTGTATCATCAGCAAACTGCAAATGGGTAGTTTTCCTTCCTTCCTTTTTAGTCTGCAAACCCTCTATCAATCCCAAATCCTTTTTCTTATTAAGCATTTGCTTATCACATCCCCTGCCAAATTAAAAAGTATTGGAGATAAATGATCCCCTTGTCTAAGTCCATTTAATATACTAAACTCCTTAGAGGGGGAACCATTAACTAAAACAGAGATCCTAATTGACTTGAATAGATCTTGCATCCACTTGATCCAATTACTGCCCAATCCTAAACATTCCATAGTTTTAAAGAGAAAATTCCAATTGACAGTGTTAAAAGCCTTCTCAAAATCTAACTTTAATATAATACCCTTATTTTTAGATGACTTCAAAGTATGGTAAACCTCATTTACTAACATTATACTCTCTGCAGCTTGTCTTCCTTCACAAAGCCAAATTGATTAACATTTATCAATTTATCATAAACCCTACTGAGCCTTTGAGCCAACATTTTAGTTAATAGTTTAGTTACACTGTTAATTAAACTAATTAGCCTGAAATCATTTAGCAATGTTGGAACCCTGACCTCAGGAACAAGAGCAAGGAATGAGGAATTACAACCTGAGGGAAGTACACCTGATCTAGCAAAAGAAATGAACCCTTCAAAAACTTTTTGTTTCAAAAGCACCCAAAATTCCTTAATGTACCTCATATTAATCCCATCTGGTTCTGTAGCTTTATCATTACTAAAAGATTTCAAGGCAAACTCAACCTCCTCCATGAAAAAAACTTGTTCCAGCTGACCTACTTACTCATCATTCAACCTTCTGCTGAACAAGGAATCCAATTGAAAAACATCCAATTTCTTCTAATTATAAATCTCTCTAAAATACTTGCAGAAGATATTTCTGACTTCCTCAGAATCACTCACCAACCTAACCCCCGCATCAATTTTATCAATTTTATTTTTACATCTTCTTTTCTGAATTACTTTGTGGAAAAACTTAGTATTTTTATCTCCTTGTAAACTCCAGTGAATCCTTGCTTTTTGTCTCAACATGGAGTCCCTTTTTTAAGAAGACAAAGCCAACTTCAAATTACATTTCACCACTTCATCCTCCCATACATGATTTCTATCAAAGTATTCTATTTTGGATTTTAGATCCTCAACCTCTAATTCTAAGCTGTCTTTAGCCCCTTTACTCCACTGTTTCGGCCCTAACTTAAAATTTTTTAAAAGCACTTGAAAGTTGTCACATGAATCTAAAGCCTGAATCTGCCTCCAAAAGTTTACCATATATGCTCTAACTCCTACATCAGTCAACCACCAATTAAAAGCTTTAAAAGGAACAGGGCCTCTTTTAGAATGCTTAACAGATAGCACTATGGGCCTGTAATCAGATGACATTCTATTAAGAGCACTAGCCTCCCAATGACCAACTGAGAACCAGTTATCATTCAATAGAAACCTATCAAATTTACTACATTTCACACAGGGACCAAAGCAAGTAAACTTCTCATTAACCAATCCAACATCACATAAATTATTCCTTTTTGATGAAAGAATCAAAACCTTGAATATCCGTCATCCTGTAAGTACAATTAGCACTTTCACTAATATCGTTGATACTATTGAAATCCCCCACTATACAGATCAAATCATTATTTGTTATGACTAAAGCATCTGATAATTCCTCCCATAAATTCCTTTTTCCATGTAAGCTCAGAGGACCATAAACATTCAACACATGAAAGGTGTCATTGGGAAACTTTCTTTCTAAACTGTACCCACTGCCAGTTTTTAAATGAAGCCATCCTCATGCATTGAAAGCAAAGCTCATCCCATGCCATTAAAAGTCCACCTGATAAACCCTCTGAGTTCTGAATTAACCTTACGAGCTGATCATTAGCCCAAATTGCCTTTCCTATAAACTATTCCAGCAAGTACATTTTGTTTCTTGCAGGCATAAAATATTAGCATCCTCTGACTCAAGCAAGTCCTTAATCATCTTTCTTGTTAAACTATTGTTGGTGCCTCTACAATTCCATGAAACTACCTTAATATTGCTAGCTGGCATTTTAAAATTATCTTGACTACACACAACACAATCAATCATTTTGGCCTCTAAAGTCCCCCCTTCTGCAACTGATCTACTACCTTCTCCAAAATAACTTTCTTACTACATATCATTTTCAGCCCCATTTGTTCTGCACAATTAGTTATCTCCCTGGCTACATCCTCAATATTCTCGTCCTTCTTTTCTTGAATAGTATCCAATTTATTATTAATGCTAAAATAAGGCTCCAACCTTCTGCACTTTCCAATCCTATTACCACACCCCAACCAATGTTTATATTTCAAGTCAAAAGGATTTCTAGTCCTCCTGCAGCTTTTTTGAGGTCTACCCACCCCTTTAACATTAAGTTTAAAAAGATCTTTACAAAGAGACCCGTGAGAGTTATCCACTGAATCAACAGATTCAACACTAGCAGATTTCTCAGCCACCACCTCTTGACAAGAAGATATAGAGCTTTGATCTGACCCCCTCCTACATTTTAGATTCACTAACCCTTTATTTTCTACCACCTCTTTATTATTTTCAAGAAACAACTTCTCAACTACATCTCTATCTTGTTCTGCAAATCCTTTCATAACTCTGTTTTCTGTCCGATACCCTGTACTCTTCCTCATCTCCTTATATAATTTCACTGAGCAGTCCAATTGCTTATTCAAATTCTCAACATCTACTTCCACTTACCTAGAAACCTCCTCAGCTCTAGTATTGTCACTAGAATTTCCCAAGTTAGCTTTTGCACACAATACCTCCTTTTTATTTAATCCTTCAAGAACCTCAGATTCCTAAAGGTTAGAAACTTGTTGAATATTATCCTCTTGAACAAAAGAATTTACCCCATTACTAGATGCACACATAGGCTCAACCTTACTTTTAATTTCTTTAAGTCTGTTATTCAACAAACATAACTGGATAAATATTCCCATAAACTAGAATATTCATCATATCATTGATTTTCTCTCTTCTCGTGGTAGACACACAAATAATTGGATCAAAGAACTCACTATCTTCATCCTTTTGACAAGACCACATTCCCCAATCTCTCATCCACCTTGTATATCCTTTAAGATTCTCTTCCACCCAGGCATTGATAGGAATACCTGAGGTCTGTAACCAAACTGTCCCGGGCATAATCAAATCCTTATTAGTGAAAATTATCATGTAACTGAACCATTTTTGAAAGACCTTCTCCCAAAAATCTTTCCATTTGCTTTCACTCATATTATCCAGTAAGAATTTACGAGAACTCATACAAATTACATTTACCTTTTCTATTCCTTCCTGCTGCAACTTAGATTGCAAAGATCTAGCCGACTCCTCAGCCCTAGAAAAGGCTAACTTTGTTTCAAATAGACCTATTCAATATCTTTATCAACCAATGCCTCAATGTATTCAAATATTTCTCCTCTCAACTCATTTCCTGCAACTGGCTTGCCTTGATACACCTCTACCTTCTTTACCTCAGCAACCTTCTTATTTTGTTCTGAACCCATAATCCCCTGATTGTAACTCACATCCTAATTAAAACTAAACAACTTTTAGCTATTCACTATTCTTGTGTCTCTCACTTTTCCATTAAGGCTCATTCTAATCTTCGAACAAACCCATCCTTGTTCTTTAAAATTCAAAATAATTGTACCAGCCTCTAACTTCGAAGTAGTTTTGACAAAACCTATTCTCTTACCTCGTTTATCCCTTTTCCTAGGTAATATTATATCCAATACTACCCCATCCAACTTAAAACAGTTCCAAACTTCCCAAGATTTAATGTTCCCAGGAATATCATAAAGGAAAATGGTAAAAGAACTCACCTTATACTTATTTTTCCTTCGTTGAACCGCCTTCCATTCCTCACCCTTACCTTTCTTCTCCTGAATGTCATTCACACTAGCAACTGTAGGATCTAATAACTGAGCATACGTCCTATTTCTCAAATACTCATTCAAATGCTCATTCTTACCCAAAGATATTTTCTTCCTTTCCTTCCATTCCAACCCTCCTCTAGCCTTCAAACTTCTCCAGTGAATCTGATTTAAAGCTTCTGTAACTACTTGTTTGTCACCTCTAAAGAAACTTTCACTGACTTTCTTATCCAACAGATCTTTATGAGCCCATACAAAGTCCCTAAGAATTTGTTCTCCATCATCGAACTTCCCTTTCTTAGATCCACCCTCCTGTAATAACTTCCCCTCCGATTTAGCGCATGCCGCTCCAGCTTGCCCCGATTGAAACTTCTTCCCTCGTGAGAAGATGAGAGAACCGTTGAGAGAGCCGTTGAGAACGTCCAATTTTTTTAAAAATCTAAACCGTGAAAGGGAAACTATTATTTGATAAAGTAAGAGTTATTTGCGTTAGATTGTTTATGCTTAGTTGTCAAAGACTTGACCCGATTATTGAAAATTACTCAAGACTTGGTCAAAGTTATCGCATGATCGGGTAAAAGTATGGGCGTAGTACTCGACCAACTTTTTCACAATATTCCATTACATTAAAAAAAAATATGCATTATTATCAAATTTTAAAATATGTGTATGTGATATTTTTAATAATGATAAATTGTAAAATAGTGGAGTTTAAAATTATAATTTATTTCATTCAAAATTAGAAGAAGAAAATTAAATTTTTATAATTATAAAAAATGCGAGCGATTAATTAATTTGAATAGATATTGACATTTAACAATTTAAGATGATAATTTTAAAAAAAAAGAGTAAATTGTAATTATTGTATATAATCGACATTATATTTTATTCAAAATTTTGTGAATGAAATGTTGAACCTCGCACAATTGTTTAATTTGATAAAAAATTGTTTCATGTTATAAGAACTTACGAACGCTAATTGTCATGAAAAATCACCAAATCTATACTATATTATAAAAATCGGAATGGGGTATAATTTGATATGCCTTTTTTTGTTGGTTTAGTTATCCTCATTTATGGCCGTCGGATCATTTTAATCAAGTGATCATGACGGTTAGATTCAAATACTAAAAGAATATACATTACTCAAGCTCCCAAGTTCGAACCCCGCCAACAACAAATATTTATATGATTATTTCTATAATACTAAAACTCACAGGTTCGAACCCCGCCAATAACAAATATTTATATTATTATTTATATACTACCCAAGATTAAGGTTCGAATCCCGCCAAAAACAAATATCTATATTATTTTTTATAAATATACTACTCTGATTCGGCACGCATTTTAAGTCTTCCATAAAACATGGTTCCCAAAATAATTCTAAATACTTTTTTCTTTTAAATAAAAATATAATCTTTGAACTTTTATACATAAAAAGAAAATTTTTTAAAAATATTATAGAACTATATTTTATAGTAGCCTTAAAATGTGTGTCAATTATGAGGCAAAAGAATGTAAAGAATCTAGCTGGACAGAGGGAGTAATAAGATAATGATCCAAAAAAATTATTATAATTTTAAATAATCTAAAAATATTAATGAAGACTCGTGCATTGCACATGTTGTAAAGCTAATTATATTTAAATCAGAGATCTAGAAAGATTAGGTAACATTAATGTTTAAAATTATTTTAATATTTAGAATTATAATAAATGAATAAAATATGTAAATTCACTCAATTATATGACTTGATTTATTCCTTTCTTGAATAATTTTAAAAAAGGATTAAATTATTCACATAGATAATTGTATGAATTCTTTCATAGAAAAATAAAATTATTATAATCTTAAACTACTATTTATGATACTTAAAAGGAATTTAGAAATTTTTATTTAGAAAAATAATACATATTATTATTATTATTAAGTTAGTATATAAAAAAAGTTGAAATCATTCACGAACAACACTAAACAGCGATTTAAATAACACTATATTAGTCCTTAAAATAGAACACAACATATACATACATAATCCAGAAACGATAAATATACATATATTTTCGTCGTGTACTTAACAACATAGTATTGACATTTTAACACGAGAACGTCTAAGTTTGAATGAAATTTTATCGATTCATACGTGATAATTTTCAATCACTTTACACCTGTATATATCGAAACTACACAGATTACGATTAATGTAAACAATCTTTAAATTGATCACAAATAACCAAAATATTTGTCATCATCGGAATCATCAAAACCAAGAAAAAGGAAACTGTAGATATTACATTACATATTATCACTCAACAGGCTAGACACAATGATTGAGAATAAGCTGCTTTCAGTGATATAGTTGGTATACTTTAAATTATTAGGGACTATATAATTTATCTTTCAACAACATTACAGGAAAAAGGTCAATAGTTAATGACTCGGAACTAATGTTTAAAATTTTCAAAGCCGATGTCTTCGTCGGTGTAGTAAAAATTTCTTATTTTCACATGTGAAAGACAATTATAATACATCGCTTCTAAATAAATAACTGATGTATTAGACATACCAAGACTTCATTTAGAAACTAATATGAAAAATAAGAACGATGTCAAATGGCCATACAACAACGATTCTTTAAATTGAAAAGATGTGTTATGCACACACCAAGATATCAGTTATTATTTGATGTAAAAAACTCATATTACCAATACGGAAGGCGATGTATTATTATAAATATATATAGGTGTGTTTATGTTATGAGAGAAAGAAAAAAGATGATATAAAGGATTTGAGAGTGAAAGATAGATGGGGGAGAATTGAGAAAATATCGGGAGGAGAATAAAAGAAATTTGTAAGGGGAAATGTTGATTTTATCAAATTAGGGGGAACTGTCTCGTCTTTTTTTATTTTAAAAAAATAGTTTAGACATATGTTTTGTTTATAACTGATGTATAAACCTCTTTTAACATTATTTCCTAATTTACGGATGTGAAAAATATTTTTAACATCTGTTATTTTTTATATCGATATATATTAGATGATGTCCACTAACTATTTTCTTGTAGTGCAAAAACTGCACAAACTGAAGGTTAAAAAAATCTACGTAAATTATATGCAAATTATATACCATGTATTCCGAAATTATAGGTAGATAATGACCTGTGACTCGCAAGCGTTATTATGCTAGTATAGTTTTGTTAGATATATTTGTGATGTCATGTCTAATGATGATTTGTGTTTAGTTTTCAGATCTTAACTAACAGGACAGATCAGGACTTAACTGGAAATCAGTACTTATACTGAAGTCAGAACTGAAGATATCAGAACTTAAGTTATCGGAACATAAGATATCAGAAGATATTTGTCAGGAGATAATATCAGGACTTAAGAAGACTTTCAGATAAGGAAGGCGACTGATTGGAAGAAAAGAAGATCAAGACTAAAACAAGAAGAGATATGCATGAAGAAGAATTCCATGAAGAATAGAAGACTTGGAGGAAAAGATAACTAATTGATATATTTTAGGATGCAGACTTATATTCGATATCAATTCGAAGATTATCTTGTAACTGTGTGTCTATATAAACACAGCATAGGGTTTACACTATAAGTGTTATCTTAATCGAGAATATTATTCATTGTAACCCTAGCAGCTTGTTAGGGCGGAAAACACGCGCTAATAATACACGCAAGTATACGCGTTCGCAAGTAATATAGAATACTTTCTAGTTCGTTCCCACAGAGACTCGGACTAATTATGCTCAATTAACACTCACTCACCAATGTATGATTACTTCTCAATGTCAAGATAATAACACTTAGATTTGATTAACTAATTATTACTACAATTAACTACGAGAATTAAACACTTGAATTAACAATATTAAACACACATGAGATCACAACTTCATTACTACTTCCTTCAATAGTTATTGTTATTACCCTTGGCATGTAACGGTGATGATATTAATCGAACAACACGGAACTGATAAAAGCCAACTTTCATTGTACCAATACCATTCTACCAAGCATCCATAATTAAGATAGAAGTTGACTAGGCATAAATTATGTTGAGACCCTATATGTCTACAAAATTTGACAACATAATGATTTAAGCACAAGTTATTCCTTATGATTACACAGGGCAAGTAACACGATTAGAGTTACCCACTAATCATGCATACACATACATGAACCTATGCTATCACGGCAAGTTCTAAACCTCAAGATCCATAGTCGCTTCACAAGAGATTAACACCCTATCTTATATGTTCGCGACGCACATAAGACGAATAAGCACAACCAATACTAGATATCATACAATCATCACACCCTAAGGTATTAAACAACTAACTAAAGAATTCCATAGTAAATCCGTTACGACCCCATGATCACGATTAGCCCATGATTAAACTCATCGTCACCATGGGTTCATATGAAAACATGATAAAAACACACGAGAATAACTAAATAAACTACTTATATTAAGCTAGAGTACGTCACAAGAGTAAATAGGTTCGAAGTAAAGAAAACTAGCATCCACTGTTACAACGAAATAAAGAATCACAAGAAACTATGCTTCCTCTCTGTTGCGGTGTGCTAAAACGGTCTTCTTCCTTATCTCCTCGCTCCTCGATTGATACTACGATTCAACACCCGTGAAACGTCTCTGAAAACTACTTATATAGGAGTCCCACAAAACCCAGCTATCTCAGAAGTCGGAAGCTCAACAGAATTAGGAGTCTAAAAATAATTATTTTAATTTACGTCCCTGAGCGGCCGCTCAGAAATCCTGAGCGGGCGCTCAGAAATCCTGAGCGGGCGCTCAGACCCCTTCTGGAAAATACTCTGTTTTTTTTCCCGTTCTTTGCTGCATTCTGCTCCTATCTTCCCACTTACAATGCCAAACACATGCCGAGGCTTATTCTTGATGAAATCTCTCCACAAATGCAAGTAATACCCTGAAATACACAAACACTAGAAAAACGCATCAAATACCAAAATATTTGATTTCAAGACATCAATTCAAGCCATTATAAGATGTTCTGAGTGGTATACAATGCCACTTATCACACCCCCAAACTTAAATCGATGCTTGTCCTCAAGCGTCACAGACTCAAAAACAAAACAGAAATATGCATGAAAGCAATCTATATGAAATGCAGTGATCCCCCTCACTAAGACCAAACCAACCAACTTATGACATCTCAATAAATGCAATTAGGTGAATAAAGATCAATCGAATCATGCATACTAACATGCAACCAGAAATGTGGTGTGTGCGGATGCTTAACAGATATGCTTCGAAACTAAGTCAATTATCGTAACTCAACTATCCTCAAGGCAATCACATGATTATACGAAGGATAAATTTTAGGCACAAAATGGCTTATAACACTTCAAGATTACTGGAGCTTATTACGGAATTATGCTTATTATTTAACACAACAATAATGCTTATTTGACCGTGCAATGAGTGAGGTCCACAAAAGACTTATGCAATGGCATCCATTTAGCGAGCGTTAGGTTAGCGGATCCCAGACTATAAAAGCCTTAGGTCACTAGGCACAAAGTCCCCTAAGAACTTAATAACTCGAATACCAAAGAGCCCACTCGTGATCAATTATGCATTAACTCTCTATTTTTTTTTCTTTATTTTCTTTTTTCTTTTCTTTTTTTCCTTTTTTTTCTTTTTCTTTTTTTCAAAATTTCTGAGCAAGTGCGTTTTGCTCCAACTTGCTCAACCCTAGACTACTCGTATAAAAATATGAGCCGGCTACTAGCCATTTGACGCCTAGCCACACTTAGCAATGAATTCCAATTTTTTTTTACTCCAATTTTTTCTTTTCATGCCTTATATCACTAAGAACCTATTATAAATTCTAAGCATAATCAATAGATCAACCTTTAAAACCATCAAACCATGACAACAATCTAGTCCTTAAGCATTCTCTAAGACTTAGTGAATTACAAGTGTTTCTAGCATGCATGTCAGCCTACAAGACTCAACATCACTCTAACGCTAACACTACACTCGCATCAACATCACAAATTAATTGGTAAATCAACGCAAAAGGGATTATGGTATATGCATGAGCTACAAGACATGATAAATAAAGCTATAAAAATAAAAAAAACTATATGGATAAAATATGCAATTATATGAACTAAACTATCATGAATATGCAACTATATGACACACACACAAAATATTTCTTAACTACCACCCCCAAACTTAAAATCTTCACTATCCCCAGTGAAGGTAGTAGAAAGGAACACAGGGTATACCTACTCGGAGAAATCATCATCATCACCCTCAGAGAGTGGAGTATTAGGAGGCGGATACGCAGAGTCCTCACCAAAAACGGGCCACTGGATGTCAGCTCCAAGGCCTCTAAAAGCAGTCCCAAGTGCAAGGGTGAGCTCCTGAGCAAACCTGCTCTGCGTCTCGTACATAGCATCCATCCTTCTCGACAGCCTCCTATACTGGGCATCAGCCATCCCAACACCCTCCTGAGCTCTAGAAGAGCCTGCCTCATCATGCCCCGGTCTCGCCATGGTAGCACCAGCTGCTGGACGTCCTCCAGGAAGACGATAACCCAGCCCATGCTCCTCGGGCTCTCCACCAGTCCACTCTTGCATCGCATTCAGAGTCCCGGAATCAATAGGAGCGGTCGGTAGCTGCAACTGCTCGTGAGAAGGCCACTGAACTCCCACTGCTCGGCAAAGCTTTATAACAGTAGATGCATAAGGGATGTTCATGTGCTTCGCTCCCCTCAAAAACTTCAGAATTTCTTGGTAGATGAACTCACCAAGGTCCACATAGTACTCCTCATTCAAAATACCCCATAACAACTGTACTCGCTCAACTGTAATCTCATGTGCATGTGAAGTAGGCAGAATATTAGCACAAATAAAGGCATTCCATGCACGGGCATACCTATTCATCGCAATCGCCAGAAAATGACGATACTCGTTAGTCCTAGTCTTGAATGTCCAGCAGTAGCCCCCATAGTAAAACGGCACTAACCACTTTCCGGTTTGTCGTGTCCCCATAGTAATGCTTCAAACGCTGACCATTAACCTTGAATGCTTGGCCCGGATCATTCTCAAAAATCTCCACCGCTTCATGTGGAAACACAGTTTTTACAATAAAAGGTCCAGACCACCTTGATTTCAACTTTCCAGGAAAAAGTCGAAGACGAGAGTTGAATAAGAGAACTTGCTGCCCCGGCACGAATGACTTAGGATATAGCTTCCTGTCGTGCCACCTTTTCACTTTTTCCTTGTACATTTTGTTGTTCTCGTACGCTTGGAGTCGAAATTCATCAAGTTTATTTAACTGAAGCATTCACTTCTTTCCAGCTGCATCTAGATCAAAGTTCAACTTCTTCAACGCCCAATAGCCTTATGCTCAAGCTCCACAGGTAAATGACATCCCTTACCATAAACAAGTTGAAATGGGGACATCCCAAGTGGAGTCTTGTATGTTGTTATGTAAGCCCATACAGCTTCATCGAGCTTTAAGGACCAATCCTTCCTCGACGGACAAACAACTTTCTCTAGAATGCGCTTGATCTCTCTATTAGACACTTCCGCTTGACTATTCATCTACGGATAATAGGTAGTAGCAACACGATGATTCACATTGTAGCGCTGCATCATAGAAGTGAACTTACGGTTGCAGAAATGCGACCCCTCATCACTTATGATTACTCGTGGCGTTCCAAACCTTGTGAAAATATGCTTATGAAGAAAATTCAACACTACCTTTGCATCATTCGTCGGTAGAGCCTTGACTTCTACCCATTTTGAGACATAATCGACTGCCAGCAAGATGTACTGATTATTGCAGGACGAGACAAATGGCCCCATGAAATCGATTCCCCAAACATCAAAGACCTCGACTTCAAGCATCACATTTAACGGCATCTCATCCTTCCTCATAAGATTCCCCACTCTTTGGTAACGATCATACCTTAAAATAAACTGATGAGCATCCTTAAACAAAGTAGGCCAGAAAAAACCTACTTGCAGAATACGATCTGTCGTCTTCTCACCACCATAATGTCCACCATAAACTGTGGAGTGGCAGTCTCGTAATATCCCCTCCGTATCACAGAATTGGATACATCTCCTGATGATCTGGTCAGCTCCCTGTCTAAACAAATGCGGTTCATCCCATATATACCACTTCACCTCATGCAGAAACTTCTTCTTTTGAGCTGTATTCATATTAGGATGTATTATATTACTGACAAGATAGTTCACAATATCTGCGAACCATGGCTCTTCCTCCTGAACTACGAACAACTGCTCATCTAGAAAAGATTCGTTGATCAATGTCTTATCATGTGAAGTAGAATCGGGATTCTCCAATCTAGAGAGATGGTCAGCTACTTGATTCTCAGTACCTTTTCGATCCTTGATCTCTAACTCAAATTCCTGTAGCAAGAGCACCCAACGAATGAGTCTAGGCTTCGAATCCTTCTTGGAAACCAAATAGCGAATGGCCGCATGATCAGTGAACACTGTCACCTTTGTCCCAAGCAAATAAGATCGAAATTTTTCAAAACCAAAGACTATATCCAAGAGCTCCTTCTCAGTAGTGGTGTAGTTCCTTTGAGCTCCATTTAAAGTCTTACTAGCATAGTAGACCACATGAAAGAAATTATTCTTACGCTGCCCAAGAACTGCTCCCACCGCATAATCACTCGCATCACACATCATCTCAAAAGGCTCTGTCCAATCAGGTGCCGTAATAACTGGTGCAATTATCAAACTCTTCTTGAGAGTCTCGAATGTCATCAAGCATTCATCATCGAATTTGAAAGGCACATCCTTCTCGAGCAAGTTACACAACAGCTTTGATATCTTCGAGAAGTCCTTAATAAAACGCCGATAAAAACCCGCATGACCAAGAAAACTACGGATTCCTTTCACAGAAATAGGTGGCGAAAGATTCTCAATGATGCCCAGCTTGGCATTATCCACCTCAAGACCCTTGCTAGAGACCTTATGCCCAAGAATAATGCCTTCACGCACCATAAAGTGACATTTTTCCCAATTTAGCACCAAATTAGTTTCCACACACCTTTTGAGCACCGCACGAAGATTATTCAAACATTTATCATACGAATGTCCAAAGACGGAGAAGTCGTCCATGAACACCTCGATATTATATCCAATCATAACAGAGAATATAGCCATCATACATCTCTGAAAAGTGGCCGGTGCGCCACATAAGCCAAACGAAACTCTGTGAAAAGCAAACGTGCCAAATGGACAAGTGAAGGTAGTTTTTTCTTGATCCTCTGGTGCAATGCAAATCTGATTATACCCCGAATAGCCATCCAGGAGACAATAATACTCATGACCGGCCAACCTGTCAAGCATCTGATCAATAAATGGAAGAGGGAAGTGATCCTTCCTCGTGGCCTTGTTCAACTTTCTGTAGTCCATGCATACCCTTCATCCTATGACTGTTCGAGTGGGGATGAGCTCGTTCTTCTCATTTGCTAACACAGTAATACCTCCTTTCTTAGGTACACATTTGCCGGGGCTCACCCAAGAACTGTCAGAAATAGGATATATGATTCCTGCATCCAGCCACTTCAGAATTTCTTTCTTCACCACTTCTTTCATGATAGGATTAAGTCTGCGTTGTTGCTCAACAGTCGGCTTACTACCTTCTTCTAGTAGAATTTTATGCATGCAATACGAGGGGCTGATCCCTTTTATGTCTGCTTTAGTCCATCTGATAGCCGATTTGAATTAACTCAAGATCCTCAAGAGCTTGTCCTCCTCACTACCTGAAAGGTCAGATGCAATAATAACAGGTAAAGTAGATGCATCACCTACAAAAGCATACCTAAAGTGTTCAGGAAATGGTTTAAGCTCCAAGGTAGGTGCTTCCTCAATAGATGGTTTGAGCTTTCCTTCAGCATTCTTGAGGTCAGAAGTACCAAGAGATTTAAATGGCATGTCTAGCTTTCGCCTCCAAGGAGAAGCATTTAGATATTGTAGTTGCTCATTGCCATCCTCATCATCACTGTCAAACTCCCCCACTAAGGCTTTCTCTAAGGTATCAGACCTTAGCATATGATCAAGTTTTGAAGTAACCGCAGAATCAATCAAATCCACCTTTAAGCACTCCTCGTCTTCTGTAGGGAATTTCATCGCTTTGAATACATTAAATATCACATCCTGATCCTGCACCCTTATAGTAAGTTCTCCTTTCTGCACATCTATCAAGGTACGGCCTGTAGCCAAGAAAGGTCTCCCCAAAATTATGGGAATCTTTTTATCTTCCTCGAAATCCAGAATAACAAAGTCTGCAGAAAAGAAGAGCTTATCCACCTTTACTAGCACATCCTCCACTATGCCTCGTGGGTATGTAATAGAACGATCAGCCAATTGTAGAGACATGTAGGTGGGCTTTGGATCAGGAAAATTCAACTTTTTGAAGATAGACAACGGCATCAGATTGATGCTTGCTCCCAAATTGCCCAGGCACTTGTCAAAAGACAACTTACCAATGGTGCAAGGAATGGTGAAGCTACCTGGATCTTTAACCTTTCGAGGTAATTTTTATTGCAACACATCACTGCACTCTTCCGTTAGAGCAACTGTCTCAAGGTCATCCAGTTTCACCTTCCTTGAAAGAATACTCTTCATAAATTTCACATAACTAGGCATTTGCTCCAGAGCCTCAGCGAAATGTATGTTGATGTGAAGTTTCTTGAACATCTCCGGAAACTTACCGAACTGCTTATCCAGCTTTTGTTGTTGCAATCTCTTAGGGAAAGGTGGTGCAGGATAGAGCTCTGTCTCCCCTGTATTACCCTCATGCAGAGTGTGTTCAACAGTAGTCTTCCTTGGTTCCGCCGCTTTCTCCTTTTTCTTAGCTTCTTCATCACCAACTTCAGCTTCTCCAACTTTTGCTTTTTCAGCATCAGCAACTTTTCCAGACCTTAAGGTAATAGCCTTGACTTGCTCTTTAGCTTCCTTTCTGCCTGGCATTTCAGTATCACTGGGAAGTGTGCCAGGTTGATGATTGAGCACTGCATTGGCTATTTGACCGATTTGATTTTCCAAGGTCTTGATAGAAATAGCCTGACTTTTGCACAACAGCTTAAGTTCCTCAAAATCTGCACTAGAAGGTGGAGCAGCACCTCCTTGTTGAGGATATGATTGCATTTGAGCATAATGCTGTGGTTGCTGGAATCCAGGTGGATTAAACTATTTACTTACGCCTTGCTGATATGGTTGCTGAATAGCATTCTGATTATTACTCCAGCTGAAATTTGGATGATTTCTGTTATTAGGATGATAAGTAGGTGGCACAGGCTGCTGCGGTCACTGGTAATTGTTCACATAGTGAACAGATTCATTAACAAGAGAACACCGATCAGTAGCATGAGAACCTGCACAAAGCTCACAGACCATAGCTATCTGATTGACTCCATAGGTGGCTAAAGAATCGACCTTCATCGACAGCGCTTGGAGCTACGCTGCAATAGCTGTAGCTGCGTCAACTTCCAGAATACCTGCTACCTTCCCAGGCATCATCCTTTGAGTTGGGTTTTGATGCTCATTTGCTGCCATAGTCTCAATAAGATTATAAGTCTCAGTATAGCTTTTGGCCCACAAGGCGCCTCCAGTTGCTGCATCGAGCATGGGCCGAGATTGGGCCCCCAAACCATTATAGAAACCAGTGATCACCATCCAATCAGGCATACCATGATGTGGACACTTTCTCAACATCTCCTTGTAGCGCTCCCAAGCTTCGCACATGGATTCTGTAGGTTGCTGCGCAAACTGAGTAAGAGCACTCCTCATAACTGCAGTTTTCGCTATTGGATAGAACTTTACCAGAAACTTTTGTGCAAGATCTTGCCAAGTAGTGATGGACCCCGCTGGTTCAAAATGTAACCAGTCCTTAGCTTTATCCCTCAGAGAGAATGGCAAAAGCCTCAGCTTGATAACCTCATCAGTCACACCATTATATTTGAAAGTACTACAGATCTCGATAAAATTCCTAATGTGCATGTTGGGATCTTCAGTAGCAGCACCTCCAAAAGAAACAGAATTCTGCACCATCTGAATAGTGCCCGGCTTTATTTCAAAAGTGTTAGCCTGAATAGCCGGGTGAAGGATGCTTGACTGAATGTCATCAATTTTAGGCCGAGAAAAGTCCATAAGAGTTGGATCTGCCGGAACTATACGATCACCCATGATTACTGGTTCTTTCTGCTCGCTCTCATTATCCGAATCTTCAAAATCTATCTTCTCCGGAATATCAAGAACTTTGTCCATCTCCTCAGCCATATCTAAAGTCCTCTTGCGAGTACGAGAACGTGTTTGCATAAACGCTCGCTAAAGTACCTGAAACACAACCGGAAACAATAAGTAACAAGTCTTAATCAATGAGTCCTAATGACCACTAATGGTAAGTACATAAACTAAACAATTACGCCGAGTCCCCGGAAGCGGCGCCAAAAACTTGTTAGGGCGGAAAACACGCGATAATAATACACGCAAGTATATGAGTTCGCAAGTAATATAAAATACTTTCTAGTTCGTTCCCACAAAGACTCAGACTAATTATGCTCAATTAACACTCACTCACCAATGTATGATTACTTCTCAATGTCAAGACAATAACACTTAGATTTGATTAACTAATTATTACAACAATTAACTACGAGAATTAAACACTTAATTGATACTTGAATTAAAAATATTAAACACACATGAGATCACAACTTCATTACTACTTCCTTCAATAGTTATTGTTATTACCTTTAGCATATAACGGTGATGATATTAATTGAACAACACGAAACTGATAAAAGCCAACTTTCGTTGTACTAATACCATTCTACCAAGCATCCACATGTGAAAGACAATTATACTACATCGCTTCTAAATAAATAACTGATGTATTAGACATACCAAGACTTTATTTAGTAACTAATATGAAAAATAAGAACGATGTCAAATGGCCATACAACAACGATTCTTTAAATTGAAAAGATGTGTTATGCACACACACCAAGACATCAGTTATTATTTGATGTAAAAAACTCATATTACCAATACGGAAGGTGATGTATTATTATAAATATATATAGGTGTGTTTATGTTATGTGAGAAAGAAAAAAGATGATAAAAGGGATTTGAGAGTGAGAGATAGATGGGGGAGAATTGAGAAAATATCGGGAGGAGAATAAAAGAAATTTGTAAGGGGAAATGTTGTTTTTATCAAATTAGGGGGAACTGTCTCGTCTTTTTTTTGTTTTTAAAAAATTAGTTTAGACATATGTTTTGTTTACAACTGATGTATAACCTCTTTTAACATTATTTCCTAATTTACGGATGTGAAAAATATTTTTAACATCCGTTATTTTTTATAGCGATATATATTAGATGATGTCCACTAACTATTTTCTTGTAGTGCAAAAACTGCACAAATTGAAGGTTAAAAAAATCTACGTAAATTATGTGCAAATTAAATACCTTGTATTCTGAAATTATAGGTAGATAATGACCTGTGACTCGCAAGCGTTATTATGCTAGTATAGTTTTGTTAGATATATTTGTGATGTCATGTCTAATGATAATTTGTGTTTAGTTTTTAGATCTTAACTAACAGGACAAATCAGGACTTAACTAGAAATCAGTATTTATACTGAAGTCAGAACTTAAGATATCAGAATTTAAGTTATCGGAACATAAGATATCAGAAGATATTTATCAGGAGATAATATCAGGACTTAAGAAGACTTTCAGATAAGGAAGGCGGCTGATTGAAAGGAAAGAAGATCAAGACTAAAACAAGAAGAGATATGCATGAAGAAGAATTCTATGAAGAATAGAAGACTTGGAGGAAAAGATAACTAATTGATATATTTTAGGATGCAGACTTATATTCGATATCAATTAGAAGATTATCTTGTAACTGTGTGTCTATATAAACACAGCATAGGGTTTACACTATAAGTGTTATCTTAATCGAGAATATTATTCATTGTAACCCTAGCAGCTTGTTAGGGCGGAAAATACGCGCTAATAATACACGCAAGTGTACGCGTTCGCAAGTAATATATAATACTTTCTAGTTCTTTCCCACAGAGACTCAGACTAATTATGCTCAATTAACACTCACTCACCAATGTATGATTAATTCTCAATGTCAAGACAATAACACTTAGATTTGATTAACTAGTTATTACTACAATTAACTACGAGAATTAAACACTTAATTGACACTTGAATTAACAATATTAAACACACATGAGATCATAACTTCATTACTACTTCCTTCAATAGTTATTGTTATTACCCTCAGCATATAACGATGATGATATTAATCGAACAACACGAAACTGATAAAAGTCAACTTTCGGTGTACTAATACCATTCTACCAAGCATCCACAATTAAGATAGAAGTTGACTAGGCATCAATTATGTTGAGACCCTATATGTCTACAGAATTTGACAATATGACGATTTAAGCACAAGTTATTCCTTATGATTACACAGGGCAAGTAAAACGGTTAGAGTTACCCAGTAATCATGCATACACATACATGAACCTATGCTAGCATGGCAAGTTCTAAACCTCAAGATCCACTGTCGCTTCACAAGAGATTAACACCATATCTTATATGTTCGCGAGCACATAAGACGAATAAGCACAACCAATACAAGATATCATACAATCATCATACACTAAGGTATTAAACAACTAACTAAAGAATTCCATAGTAAATCCGTTATGACCCCATGATCACGATTAGCCCATGATTGAACTCATCGTCACCATGGGTTCATATGAAAACATGATAAAAACACACGAGAATAACTAAATAAACTACTTATATTAAACCAGAGTACGTCACAAGAGTAAATAGGTTCAAAGTAAAGAAAACTAGCATCCACTGTTACAACGAAATAAAGAATCACAAGAAACTATGCTTCCTCTCCGCTGCGGTGTGCTAAAACGGTCTTCTTCCTTATCTCCTCGCTCCTCGATTGATACTACGATTCAACACCCGTGAAACGTCTCTGAAAACTACTTATATAGGAGTCCCACAAAACCCAGCTATCTCAGAAGTCGGAAGCTCAACAGAATTAGGAGTCTAAAAATAATTATTTTAATTTACGTCCCTGAGCGGCCGCTCAGCAATCCTAAGCGGGCGCTCAGCTTCCTGAGCGGTCGCTCAGAAGAGCTGAGCGGGCGCTCAGACCCCTTCTGGAAAATACTCTGTTTTTGCTCCCGTTCTTTGCTGCATTCTGCTCCTATCTTCCCACTTGCAATGCCAAACACATGCCAAGACTTATTCTTGATGAAATCTCTCCACAAATGCAAGTAATACCCTGAAATGCACAAATACTAGAAAAACGCATCAAATATCAAAAATACTTGATTTCAAGACATCAATTCAAGCCATTATAAGACGTTCTAAGTGGTATAAAATGCCACTTATCACAGCTCTCGTGATATTTGTTCATCACTGAGAGAGAACGGTTCCATTATAATACTGTTTTATTAATAAGATTATTATGTGTTTCATAGTTGTGTTCTTAATTCGATTTGATTGTAGTATACACTGTACTCAACCCCCTTCTACAGTGTGTGTGTGACCTATCAAGTGGTATCAGCCTATCTGTTAACACATATACAGTAAAGATCTAAAACAATCATGTCAGAAGAAGAACAAACTCCAACCAAGCCCACCAAAACTGAAGAAACTCCAAAGACTCAAATCGATATAAGACTATTAGGGTTCCCATACTGAAACCTTCTGAATATCCCATATGGAAAGTGAGGATGACTATGTTCCTGGAAGCTACAGATCCAGAATACCTTGACAGAATTAATGAAGGACCACATAAGCCAACCAAGCTTTCTGTTGTAGTTGCAGATCAGCCAGCACAGACTGTACCAAAGGAGAAAAGTGAATATACAGCTGAAGATATCTCATCTATTTCCAAGGATGCAAAGCTCTTCCTGAAAGTTAGGATTTGAAGGCAACTACTATAAGAGACAACTATGCTCTTGATGAAACTACTCTTGATGAAATTTATGATATGCTCAAAACTCATGAACTTGAGATGGATCAAAGAAGCAAGAGACATGGGAGAAAGTCAAGGACAGTTGCTCTTAAGGCTGAGGAGGAATCCCCCAAAGTGGCTGCCTCAAAGAAAGGCATAGGAAAGGCTCTCATCACAAAGTCTGATACTGAGTCATCAAGTTCTGATAATGATGAGGATTCAGAAACTGAAAGTTTATCTGAGATGGATGCTGATGAAGAGATGATGAGATTGTGTGCTCTTATGGTGTAGGGCATCACAAAGATAGCCTATAGGAAATTCAGAAAGGGAAGGAAATTTTTCAGGAAAATTGGAAGTTCTGATAAGAAGGGATTCAAAAAATCTGAAGGCAGAGCAGGAAAGTCTGACAGAGGAGATTTTTCAAATGTTAAATGCTACAATTGTGGTGAGAAAGGCCACATATCTCCTGATTGCAAGAAAAGAAAAGGTGATAAAGGCAAGGAACTTGTCACAAAGAAGAAAAGTTGGACAGACACTTCAGATTCTGAAAATGAGGTGAACTATGCCTTGATGGCAAATGCTGATAGCAGTTCTGATGCTGCTGAGTTAAAGGTACCTCAAATAACTTATGCTTTTCATATTTATGATATTACTGAGTTGAGATCTTATCTTAAAACTATATTCATTAGTTATAGAGATCAGACTTTAACATGTGATAGGTTAACTTCTGAAAATCTGGCTTTTAAGAAAAGGAATGATTATTTAGAAAAAGAGTTAGTTATGTTCCATCAAACTCAGAAAGAAAGAGATTATGCTTTTTATGTTAGAGATGAAGTGTTAAAATTGAATCAATCTCTAAAAACTGAGCTAGAAAAGGAAAGAGAGATTATCAAGACTTGGACTAACTCTGGCAGAACAACTCAGAATTTGCTAAGTAGTGGAAACTGGAAAGAGGGCTTAGGTTATGGAGATGATAAAAGTGAAACAGGAACTGAACAAATTAATCCAATTATTGTTAAACAGACTAATAAGCCAAAGTTAAATCTTGTTAAGTTTGTAGCTAAAACTGTAAAGTCATCTGAAAAGATGAAAGATATTGAGACAGAAGTTAAGGAAGAGTCAACTTCTGATAAATTAAAACAGGATAAACCATCTGAAGTTAACATAGGCTTAATGACAAAGAAGCAGCTTAAGTATAAGCTGAAAGAGATTAAGAATATAAACAAGGTAAAGCCACCTAGGAAAAATAGGAATGGAAAGGAAGGTGTGAATAAAAGCAATAATTATATTCTTGTTCCTAATGCTCCTGGAAAGAAATGCTATAACTGTGGAAATTCTAACCATCTGGCTTCTTTTTGCAGGAAGAATAAGAATATAAACTCCTTAGCTTCTAAGTCAAGAGTTAAGAGTCAGTCTATTAGGTTTAAGCCACAAAATCCTTGTTTTCATTGTGGTATTTATGGCATTCCATTTATACTTGTAAGGAATATCATAGTCTGTACTATGATTATTATCAAATAAAACCTTCTTTAAAGAAAGTTAGCATTATTCCTTCTAGTGTAACTTCTGATGCAAAGTCTGATACTCTAAATTCTGATAAGAAAAATGTTAACATAAACTCTGATGTTAAATCCGCTGCAAATGTTAACAAACTTAATAAGGCCAAAGGATCCAAGCAAATATGGGTCCTTAAAACTAATCATTAGTGGTCTTTGTGATTGCAGGGCAACAGGAAAAACATCCTAGTTCTGGACAGTGGATGTTCAGGACATATGACTGGAAATAAAGCCCTACTATCAGACTTTGTGGAGAAAGCTGGTCCAGGAGTTTCTTATAAAGATGGCAATATGGGAAAAACTCTGGGATATGGCAATATCAATCTGGGGATTGTCATCATTGAAAAAGTAGCTTTAGTCTCAGGACTTAAACATAATCTGCTGAGTGTTAGTCAAATCTGTGACAGAGGTTATCATGTGGATTTCTTTGAAGAACACTGTGAAGTTGTAAGTAAATCTAAAGACAAAGTTGTTCTAAAGGGATACAGGCATGGTAACATTTATGAAGCCAAACTTTCAATGTGTTCCGATGGTTCTGCAATCTGTCTGTTAAGCAGAGCATCAATTGAAGAAAGCTGGGATTGGCACAAGAAACTCTCTCATTTAAATTTCAACAATATAAATGAACTAGTCAAGAAAGATCTTGTGAGAGGACAGCCAAAATTAGTATTTGCTCCTAATGGCCTTTGTGATTCATGTCAAAAGGCAAAACAAAGAAAATCTTCATTCAAGAGCAAGACTGAATCTTCAATTCTTGAGCCTTATCATCTACTGCATATTGATCTATTTGGTCCAGTGAATGTCATGTCTATTGCAAAAAAGAAATATGCTATGGTCATAGTAGATGAGTTTACCAGATACACATGGGTGTATTTCTTGCACACAAAAAGTGAAACTACATCTATCTTGATTGATCATGTCAAACAATTGGATAAGTTGGTCAAAGACTCGTGAAAATCATAAGAAGTGATAATGGCACTGAGTTCAAGAATTTGATCATGGCAGAGTTCTGCAAAGACCATGGAATAAAGCAGGAATTTTCTGCTCCTGGAACTCCACAGCAAAATGGAGTTGTTGAAAGAAAGAATAGAACTCTTATTGAAGCTGCACGAACTATGCTTGATGAAGCAAAGTTACCAACCTACTTTTGGGCTGAAGCTGTGCAGACTGCTTGTTTTACTCAGAATGCAACACTTATCAACAAGCATGGAAAGACACCATATGAGATGGTGAAGAAAAATAAGCCAAATCTAAAGTACTTCCATGTATTTGGATGCAAGTGTTTTGTTCTTAAGACTCATCCTGAACAGCTATCCAAATTTGATCTAAAAGCTGATGAAGGAATTTTTGTTGGATATCCACTTTCCACAAAAGCCTTCAGAGTCTACAATTTAAGAACAAGGGTTGTCATGGAATCTATCAATGTCTCTTTTGATGATAATAAAATTACCGAACTAGAAGATTTCAATGATCATGATCAGCTGAGATTTGAAAATAAAGTTTTAAATTCTGATTCTGTAAATTCTGATAGTCTAAATCCTGATACTGCAAACTCTGATGGGTTAAACTCTAATGTTATTAAAACTGTGGTGACTACGCCAAAGGAAAATGCACCTGTGCAGGGGGAGAATATTAAAGATCCAACCACATCTCAAGAAGCATCAGAACCTAGAATAGGCTCTTCAAGTTCTGATTCATCAAGTTCTGATGGGCCAAGTTCTAATAATTCTGGAAACTCAAATTCTGATTCATCAGGTTCTGATGGGCCAAGTTCTGATAATTCTAGAAACTCAAATTCTGAAGGATCCAACTCAGAGAGCATAATTTTAGGGGGAGCATCAGAAAATGTTGATGGAGATAGCATGGATCATGGGGGAGCATCCAGATCTAGAGATCACCTTCCATCTGCAAGGAAGTGGACTAAAGCACATACACCTGACTTGATTATTGGAGATCCTGAAGCAGGTATTAGAACTAGAACAACTACATCAAATGAATGTCTCTATCATTCTTTTCTTTCTCAGGCTGAACCAAAGAAAGTAGAAGAGGCTCTTCAAGATGCTGATTGGGTGCAAGCAATACAGGAAGAGTTAAATGAATTTGAAAGAAATAAAGTCTGGACCCTAGTTCCAAGACCAAAGAACAGATCAGTTGTTGGTACAAAATGGGTGTTCAGAAATAAAACTGACAATGATGGCATAATTATAAGGAATAAAGCAAGGCTGGTTGCAAAAGGATATTCTCAACAGGAGGGAATTGATTATGATGAAATATTTGCACCAGTTGCTAGACTGCAAGCCATAAGAATATTTCTGGCTTATGCTGCTCACAAAAAGTTTACAGTCTTTCAAATGGATGTCAAAAGTGCTTTTCTTAATGGAGAATTAGAAGAAGAAGTATATATTGAACAACCTCTAGGTTTTTTAGATTCAAAATTTCCTTATCATGTCTATAGACTTGATAAAGCACTTTATGGCCTTAAGCAAGCTCCTAGAGCATGATATGAGACATTAGCTCAGTTTCTTCTGGAAAGTGGATTTGACAGAGGGACTATTGATAAAACTTTATTCTATCTCAACCATGGAAAGGACTTACTTTTGGTGCAGATATATGTTGATGATATCATTTTTTGTTCTACAAATGACAGACTTTGTAAAAGGTTTGCCAAGCTAATGCAATCAAGATATCAAATGAGTATGATGGGAGAACTTAGCTATTTTATGGGCCTTTAAGTCAAGCAGAATGAAGAAGGAACTTTTATACGTCAATCTAAGTACACCAGAAATTTGTTGAAGAAATTTGGAATGCAAGATTGTTCAAGTGCATCCACTCCTATGGCCACTGCAACAAAATTGGATAAGGATACTGGTACATCAGTAGATATTACTGAGTACGGAGATATGATTGGCTCACTACTCTATCTAACTGCAAGTAGACCTGATATCATGTATGCTACCTGTGTTTGTGCCAGATTTCAAGCAGATCCAAGAGAATCTCACTTAACAGCTGTGAAAAGAATTTTCAAGTACCTTAAGCGTACAACTGATCTGGGATTGTGGTATCCTTGAGAATCGGACTTTAAGCTAATAGGTTACTCAGATGCATGTTTTGCAGGGTGCAAAATTGACAGGAAAAGCACAAGTGGAAGCTGCCAATTTCTTGGAGGCAGATTAGTTTCTTGGTTTAGCAAGAAACAAAAGTCAATTTATACATCAACTGTAAAGGCAGAGTACATTGCTGCAGGAAGCTGTTGTGCACGGATTCTTTGGATGAAGAATCAGTTACTGGATTATAGGTTCGAATTTTCTAAAATTCCTATTTACTGTGATAATCAAAGTGCTATTGCTATGACAGGTAATCCAGTTCAGCACTTTATGACAAAGCACATCAGCATTAGGTACCATTTTATAAGAGAATATGTGATGGAAGGTATAGTGGAATTGCATTTTGTTCCAACAGATCAACAACTAGCAGATATCTTCGCAAAACCACTGTGTGAAGCTACTTTTACAAGATTGGTAAATGAACTTGGAATGGTTTCAGGTTTCTTCTTTAAATCTGCTTAGTTTATGTTCTGATACATTAGACTTTATGATCACTACTATCTTATGTAATATGTGCTTAAATTGAAATTTACCTAAGTGTTGATTGTTGTATGATGTGAACTTCTAAACTCTGATAGTGATATGAATGTTTCTGTGACTATTCAATCCAATGAGGATAACTGTGCTAAGATGCTGACCTAGTAGTCTCTAATATACTAAAGATCCCATGTCTGAAGTAATTGTTTATGTGGAAATCTTTTAACACAAGCAAATTTTGATATTGAGCTTGGTTAGGTTTACTTTGTGTATCTTATTAATAAGTCAAAAACTAGAATAGTGCTTCTTATCTGTTAAGTTCTGATGTTGGTAAATCTTATGGATGTACTAAGTGCTGATAAGCCTCACTTATCAAAAGAAAAAGTAAAGAAATAAAATAAATATCAGGTACTCCTTTGAGATCTAGAGAAAAATGTATGTGGAAGGGAAGACCCAAGTTCATTGCTGGTATTAAGTAATATGCATTAGAAAAGCAAATAAAAATTTTCTTGGTGACTTTTCACATTCTCTGATTACTAGAGAAATACTCTGATAATAGCATAAATTCTGATAAGCAGTCGTGACTCACTTACACTGAGAAGCCACTGTAAAAAGGAATTTCAAAAGATGCATAAAATGAGCACAAAACAGTTGAGGTGGACTCATGCATGAACTCATTCTATAGTAGACTTCAGACTAATGACAGATTTTGAGCAAAGTTCTTAGTTATGCCTTATTTCTAAGATGTAGTGAATCAGAATTTATTCTTGTCTGATATTTAGCTTAATGTACACACTTACACTCCATATGAATGATGAAAATTACTGTGGTGATCAATGTTGTTTTAGATGAAGAGTTTAAGTGTCAGTTGCATAAATTCTGAGGACAAGTTCTGATGGAAGTTCTGATGATTAAGTTCTGAGGAAACCATATCAGTATTTGTGTGAAGAATTACAGAAATAAACATTCACTTTTTGAGTAAAGAAGCTATATTCTGATGACTTTTAAATTCTGATAATAATCAAGTTCTGATGCTGACGTGGCAGTATTTATTTCCTTGATTTATTTGTAGGTCAATACTTGAACGGTTATATTTTATCAGAATATTGGTTTATGTGAGATAAAGACAGTAATAATCATTTGTTTAGTGGGAACAGTTTTTTTTTTGAAAAACTGCATGTGCATAGTAATCATTACTTATTTCTTGTGCCCATTAACTACTGTCTTAACTGCTGCATGGCTGACAGGTGTATAGTCTGTTCCACTTCTCAATAATTGTTGTCACGTGGGGTGTCTAAGTAAAAGAGATAAAAGATTTTCAAATCTTTTATTTACATTTCTATTCTATTTACTCTCTCTCTTTTTCTTATCCTCTCATATTTTCTGAGGGTTTACTATACAGACATTTTATCAAACACTTTTCAGGCATTCTAACTTCTCACCTATTATCAATGGCACCCAAGGATATAATCTTTATTGGAGCAAAGTCCATCTCCAACAACTATGATGCCATTCTCACTAAGAGTGAAGCTCCTTCGGAACTTCATTTTATTCAGGATTTCTTATCTCATAGTGAAATTAGGTTCGTATTGACACAGCCATCCAGTATATATGGAACTCAAGTTCTGACATTCTGGCGTACTGGACATTATGATGATGGTGGTAAGCATGGGACTCCAAGCATCGTATTTACAGCAAATGAGGTTGAGTATGTTGTTACTTCGGGAGCAGTTCGAAAAGCTCTACACCTACCTGAATCCTGTCAATATAGTTATGCTATGGAGGAGCCCCTGCTACAGCAAATGATGGCTAATCTTGGGTATGAACATAGTTTGGCTAAGTTGGGTCAGCTCAAATGCCCATATATTCGAAAGGAATGGAGCTTCTTCTTCGATTGCATCACGAAGACGTTTGCCAATAAATGCTCCAATTTTGATGTCATTCCTATACTGACGCAACAAATTGGGTATGCACTCCTAAACCAGTCTTATTTTGATTATGCAAAGACTGTGTTATGTTTTATAGGAGATAGAATGAAAGAGGACAGGAATGTAGTTTACTTTGCTAGGTTCCGTCAGTTAATTTACAATTACTGTACATGAGATGAACCAAAACTAGTAGGTGAACTCATAGAACCTTTTAGGTTAGCAAAAAGGGCTTTTACTGATCTTTTCATTGCTGACAACAAGAAGGGAGTTTTGAGACCCCTTAGCATCCCTTAATCAGTAAAGCAAGCTCTTGTAAATGCTGATGTTGCTACATATTCATTGATATATCCTAATGTCCAACCCACAAACACACAACAGTCATCAGCACCTACTCCTGTCATTCCATAAACACATACATCAGCACAAGCCATTCAACCATCAACAACTACGGTGAAGCCTTCTTCTTCTAGAGCAAAGAGGACTAAGTCAGTTCCTCAGACACAGCAGAAAAGAAGGAAGATAATTTTAAGAGATGAGTCTGATGATGAGGAGGTACATGTTCAACCATCAGAACCTGTTTCAAAAGTATCTGAGAAGGTCTCTTCTCAGAAAGCTCATGAAACTGGGAGTTCTAGGCCCCTAAAAAGGCTTAGAAAGCTAAATTCTGATGACAAAGCTCCCAAAGTCTCTCCACCCTTGAAGAAAGTGAAGAAACAAAGAGCTAACAGGGACATAGTTGAGTCAGATTCAGAGGATATGGAAGCAGCAGCTAAGGAAGGGGATCAGGAATCTCTGATCCCAAAGGAGCCAATTGTGATTAAATCCCTTCCATCTACACAACCAGAATTTGCTGAAGCCACTGAATCTACACCTCCATTGTCACCAATTCAAGCTGAACATATCCCTACACCTCCTGTGTCTCCTATCATTAATCAAGTACATGATGAAAATCCAGGTATGAGTGCTGAAATAGATATTCACAACTTGAATGTGCCTGAGGTTCTGTACTTGGAAGCTCTAACCATTCCTCAACATACTCCACCAACAACACCAATTTTCGATATTGATTTCAATGCAGATATTCCAACAACACCTCTTCTGAATCTAGATGATGAAGATCAGATATTAGGTGAGCATCAGAATTTGGATGTTGATCAGAATTTACTGCCAGATCAGCACTTAGAGGATGATTTTGAAACCTCTATAGCCTCACATACTATCATTTTATCAGAGGATGCTGATTCTGCAGACTCTGTAAGTTCTGATGCTGCAAATATTGACACTACTGGTGAAGCTGCTACAAATGAAAATGCTGATACAGCTGGTCCTTCAGGACATGCACCTCTACAAGTAGTTAATAAAGCTGATTTGGTTAAAAAGTTTGTGAGAGGGGATGCACCAGTACCTTAGAGTGAAACTCCAAGAGGAAAAGAATGGATAGTGGAACAAAGTTGATTTTGTTCCTACTGCAAATATTTTTGCTGAGCACCTGGCTAAAGCTGATGAGATGCTGGTAAATGATGACTTCAAAGCACAGCTCAGAGTTACTGCATTGAGTACAAGGAACCTTCAAGGTCAACACTCAGTAACTCAAGTCAAGGTGAACAAAATTCAAGAAACTCTGATTCAGCAAGACATGAATGTTAAACTGGATAAGAACATATTTTTCAAGCCTGCCTTTAGCAGATTTGAGGCTATTGAGAAAGCTCAGGAGAAACAGCAAGCTCAGATTGCTGAAGTACTAAAGAATCAAGCTTCTCAACAAGTTCAACTAAATGAAATTCAATCTTCAGTGGAATTACTTCTCTCTCTCCTACTACCTGTTGATGCCAAAAAGGGGGAGAAAGTGATTAAGTCCAAATGCTCTACTGATTTAGCACTAAAGAAAAAGGATGATGGAAATGATGACCAGGAAAACTCTGAAAAGGGTAGAGGTCATGGTCAAGGCAAAGGTTTTTCATCCAGGAAAGCAGGAACTTCTACACAGAGATCAAGTTATGATGCTGATAGAAGAAAAAGTTCTGATAAGAAAGTTCTGACTAAGCCTGATGTTCTGATACAGGGTGAAAGTCAAGAATCACAGAAGTTTATGTAGACACTAAAGCTTAAGGGGAAGGAAATAACAATCTACTATCAAGACCCCAAGTTACAGAAGCTGGATGAAGAAATTTCAAAAAGACTATTTCTCAAAGACAATCCAGGTGTGGACTTTGAAAGTCTAAAGGAAGAAGAAGCCAGACTTAAAGCAGAAAATGTCAAATCCAAGTCTAAAGCTTCTATTACTGCAAAGAAACCTCCAAAGCCTAAGGGCATTATGATTAAAGAGAAGACAAACTCCGAGGCAACCAAATCTGAATTCAAAGCCAAATCACAAGTAGAGGTAGATCCAAGGTTCAAGGGCAAAGCTAAAGTTGATGAACCTGTAAAGATATATATGCCAATCATGGATCTGGAAGCAAAATATGATAAAGATACCAGTCTGATTTTGAAAAAAAAAAGAATATTCAAACAACCTTTGACAGAGCTCATGTTGTTCAAGATCAGGACTTGGTAAATTCTGATATGACAATGAAGCAAGCAACCTCTGACAGAGCTCAAGTTGTCTTGATATCAGAAGATAAAGAAAAAGAAACCTCTGACATTACTCATGTTAAACCTTCAGAAATTCTACTACCTGGATTTACTAAAGCTCAACAATCTACTCAACCTTTGAAGACTACATCAATTGGTTTTGAAGCAAGAGTTATTAGAGGGAAGGAAGCTAGAGATAAAATAGGACTGGGTAATGTTGATGAGAGAAGAGTAAACAATTCTACCTTGGATCCTACATCTCTTTCTGAACCAGGGGTAGGGACAACTCCAGAAAGGCTAAATCAATTGGAGTCTGTACAAATGGTCTACCACTCTGTGTTAAAAGAAGATATCATGTTATACTTCATGACAGATGGGACGGTATTCCAAATAAGAAATGATGTTATTTGTTTGAAGTACTTTGAAGAATTGCAATATGTGCTATTTCTACTTCAAGTGAAAAACAGATCAACAGATGGTGCTGCCAGTTACTTAAAATCTAATATTCAAAGATAGAAGAAACTTTACTCTGTAAAGTCTGACAGACCATATTATCCAAAGTACAGAGCTCACAATGGTGAACTAGTTGAGATGAAGTCTAATACTTCTAAAATCACTACATTTTTGGGTATTAAGGGACTGGAATTTAATCTGGAGTCTGACAAAGCTTATATGATCAAACTGGATCAGGAAATAAGGAAAGTAAAGATTAATGATCTCAAGGCTGCTATCTTTCAAACAACAGAAGATACAGTTGAACTTAAAGATGCAAGAAGGAGGATGCAAAATGAACTTGAATATGCTGAGAGGAGTTTGTTAAAAAACTATCTCAGAACAACTCCTGACATTAGAGAGGTCACACACTGAAGCCAAGTCAAGAACTACAACTGTAAAATTCTGAAGGATATACAGGCTAAAGCTGATATCAGACTTTAAGGATGGTAAAAGCTACAAGGACTGTGAGTTGTAGTTATCTAGTCAAATTCTCATATGCATTTGTACTTAATGTTTTTGACATCATCAAATATCTATTGAACTTGTATATTATGCTAATTTACAAGTTGGGGGAGATTGTTAGATATATTTGTGATGTCATGTCTAATGATGATTTGTGTTTAGTTTTCAGATCTTAACTAACAGGACAAATCAGGACTTAACTGGAAATCAGTACTTATACTGAAGTCAGAAATTAAGATATCAGAACTTAAGTTATCAGAACTTAAGATATTAGAAGATATTTATCAGGAGATAATATCAGGACTTAAGAAAACTTTCAGATAAGGAAGGCGGCTGATTGAAATGAAAGAAGATCAAGACTAAAACACGAAGAGATATGCATGAAGAAGAATTCTATGAGAAATAGAAGATTTGGAGGAAAAGATAACTAATTGATATATTTTAGGATGCAGACTTATATTCGATATCAATTAGAAGATTATTTTGCGGAGGGTTTACACTATAAGTGTTATCTTAATCGAGAATATTATTCATTGTAACCCTATCAGCTCTCGTGATATTTGTTCATCACTGAGAGAGAACGATTCCATTGTAATACTGTTTTATTAATTAGATTTTTCTGTGTTTCATACTTGTGTTCTTAATTCAATTTGATTGTAGTATACATTGTATTCAACCCCCTTCTACAGTGTGTGTGACCTATCAAGTTTAAACTAATAAGACTACTTTAATATTATTTTAACCATCATTAGCAAGTAAAACTTAGGAACTTAATATTTATTTGAAGATAACCTACATTTTAAAAAATAAAAATTAGGATTTTTAACTTTAAACTTATAGAATAAGATAATTGCACAAAAATTAGATATTATTTATAGATGTTTCATATTGTAAAATAAAATGGTAATAAGATTTCATATAATTGATTATTGAATTATTTAAAAAAAAATAAAAAAAAATCATGTTATCATGTTAATATTTTTCTAAGATGACCTAATTTTTAAATATTAAAAATTTTATTTTCTAAATTTTATTTATAATTAAGTTATAGTAATATCCGAAATTTTTTTAGAATTCGATTAATAAAAGAATAATAGAATAAAAAAAGATCAAAATTAGATAAGGACTAGGATTTAAAATTGGGTTAGAATATTGGGCCTAAAATTTGGATCAGATTCTAATATGGATAACTTGTAGGTTAAGATATAGGGTTTTGTCTCGTTATAAATACACCCTATTCGTCTTCCCCGCCTTAATTAATAAAATTCGTAGGGCTCTTCTCAGCAAAAATCAGTAGTCTTGTAAAATTCGTAGAAAATTCATCGTAAGTCAGAATTCAGTGATTCTGGACTTTTCGGAAAGGTCTTTTCGTTATCTTCAGCTTTCGTGTTTCGTGTTTTCCAAGAAAATATCATTTAGAGGGTCAAAAAGAGTAAATTCAGATTTGGTCAGGCTTTGAGGTAAGTACTTTTTGACTTGATTTTATATTCGGAAAAGTTTTGATACTCTGATTTTCGAATTTCGTATAAGATAAAAGAATTATGTTTCGAACTGTATAAGAAATAAGATACGAGAATCTTTTGAAACCCAGTCTCTACATTTTCGAACCCGTTCGTAATTTACGCTATAGTTCCGGAACTAGCCTTAGATACCCTTAGTAGGCGCACGAGTGTGCAACTTTAGATACCTATTAAGGGCGCGTAATTATTGAACTTTAGATGCCGACCACTGGCAAAGTGTGGTATATGAGAATAAGAATAAGAATTAGATGCCGGCTACTGGCAAAGTATAAGAATTATCGTTTCGTTATGTTTTACTCTGTTCTGATCTGTTATAAAAATCTGATCTCTTCTGTTTTAAATTCTGAATTTTAAAATATAAAACTTTGGGTTGGATTTATTTTAGAAATTGTTTTTACAAAATTATTATCGTTTTGAGAAAATTTGTTTTATTAAAAACACCCATTGTTTTCCGGTTAAATAGTTAGTCAATTTGTACTTGCTGGGCTTTGTAGCTCACCCCTTTTATATTTCAGGTTTCGTATAAGATTTGAGTTGGAAATCATTGGAGTTCGAGGACTTAGGAGTGGAGTATATTAAATTTTGGGTTTCTGTTAGCTGCGCTTTTGTAGTAGACACCTTTGTAATAGATTTTCGTATTAGTAAATTGTATTTTATTTTAGTTTTTATTTCTATAAATGGTATCAGAGCTCTGCCCGGCCGGAAGTGCAGAGGCACTGCCCGGGTTCCGTATGTGTATTTGTGAGATCGACGAGGACGTCGATCCTATAAGAAGGGGTGTTTGTAACATCCCACATCGATAAGAATAAGAGTATTTGTGTCATTTATAGATACAAGTCAACAACTAATGTGTACCAAATTGCTAGCTTTTTCGGACTGACCTGTGATGGGTTGTTGGGTCCTCTACACATTCGGTTGTGGGCTTAGGTGTTATAAATATGTAATATCCCGTAATTTTTTTAGAATTCGATTAATAAAAGAATAATAGAATAAAAAAGATTAAAATTAGATAAGGACTAGGATTTAAAATTGGGTTAGAATATTGGGCCTAAAATTTGGATCAGATTCTAATATGGATAACTTGTAGGTTAAGATATAGGGTTTTGTCTCGTTATAAATACACCCTATTCGTCTTCCCCGCCTTAATTAATAAAATTCGTAGGGCTCTTCTCAGCAAAAATCAGTAGTCTTGTAAAATTCGTAGAAAATTCATCGTAAGTCAGAATTCAGTGATTCTGGACTTTTCGGAAAGGTCTTTTCGTTATCTTCAGCTTTCGTGTTTCGTGTTTTCCAAGAAAATATCATTTAGAGGGTCAAAAAGATTAAATTCAGATCTGGTCAGGCTTTGAGGTAGTACTTTTTGACTTCCTTTTATATTCGGAAAATATTTGATACTCTGATTTTCGAATTTCATATATGATAAAAGAATTATGTTTCGAACTGTATAAGAAATAAGATACGAGAATCTTTTGAAACCCAGTCTCTACGTTTTCGAACCCGTTCGTAATTTACGTTATAGTTCCGGAACTAACCTTAGATACCCTTAGCAGGCGCACGAGTGTGCAACTTTAGATATCTATTAAGGGCGCATAATTATTGAACTTTAAATGTCGACCACTGGCAAAGTGTGGTATATGAGAATAAGAATAAGAATTAGATGTCGGCTACTGGCAAAGTGTGGCCGTAGATCAAGACTGTGGTATTTATAAGAATTATCGTTTCGTTATGTTTTACTCTGTTCTGATCTGTTATAAAAATCTGATCTCTTCTGTTTTAAATTCTGAATTTTAAAATATAAAACTTTGGGTTGGATTTATTTTAGAAATTGTTTTTACAAAATTATTATCGTTTTGAGAAAATTTGTTTTATTAAAAACACCCATTGTTTTCCGGTTAAATAGTTAGTCAATTTGTACTTGCTAGGCTTTGTAGCTCACCCCTTTTATATTTCAGGTTTCGTATAAGATTTGAGTTGGAAATCATTGGAGTTCGAGGACTTAGGAGTGGAGTATATTAAATTTTGGGCTTTCGTTAGCTGCTCTTTTGTAGTAGACACCTTTGTAATAGATTTTTGTATTAGTAAATTGTATTTTATTTTAGTTTTTATTTAGAATTAATGGTTCGGAAGTGCGGGCTGTTACAGTTATAGTTATACAAAAGTTAGATATTAATTATAGATGTATTTTTATAATAAAATGAAATGATAATAAAATAATAGATTCCATAAAATAAATAATTAAAATAATTTTTTGAAAATATTTAAATTATATTTCATGAATTCATAAAATTAATTATTGACTAATAAATAATATAAAATTTATGATATCATATTTGTCTATAATGAGCCGACGACTCTTTAAGAGTAAATATCCTTAATGCGAGAGGGGTCTTTTAGACTTCTATAATTATTATATTATATTATATTTATATAAAAATATTTAGAATTTATATGAATATAATATTTATTATGAATTTCAAAATGTCAAACATCGAAAGGGAAACCAGTAACATATCAAAGATAAGAAAAATATCTAGGCAAATATTTATTTTATGCTTAGATATCTTTATATCTATAGAAAAATTGTATCTCACGAATTGAAACTTTTTATTTTGACAAACAACACCTCTAGATAAAAGTTAAAAAAAGAGCAGCGAAATATTCAATCCAAAATTTTAATGGGGAAAATTTATTTCGTTTAATTAGCAAATACTAATAAATTTATAATATTATAAATTGGTTTTTGATTTTCCCTGTCTCAGTCCGTCGATTCATGTTCTCTTTTTCTATTTGTCCTGCATTCCATCACGTACGGTATCTAACTAATCGAACAAATGGAGTCAGGATCCGAAACCAAATCAACAAAGCCGGTTCTATCAAACATAACCGAGTCAGCAGAACCACAACTCAGCACTCAGCCGAGTCGCTACGAGTCACAAAAGCGTCGAGACTTTAACAACTTGTTGAATCACCTTAAAACCCACAAAACCCCTCCACTTTCATTACAAGACTGTAACGGCGGTCACGTGATCGAGTATCTCAAGTACCTGGACCAGTTTGGAAAAACAAAGGTGCACGTGACCGGGTGCATTCATTTTGGGAACCCGGACCCGCTAGCTCAGTGTGGGTGCCCACTGAAACAAGCCTGGGGTAGTCTGGACGCGCTCATTGGACGTCTTAGAGCCGCATTTGAAGAGAACGGGGGCGCGCCGGAGTCAAACCCGTTTGGGGCAAAAGCTGTATCGGTTTACTTGAGAGAGATTAAAAAGTGTCAAGCTAAGGCTAGAGGTGTGGCTGACAAGAAGAAGAAAAAAGTGGCCCAGTCGTCGAATGTAACGGAGGCAGCAATGTCGTTGATCAGCTTTTCTAAGGGTGGGATGGTTTAGACTTCACTTCCGATTCGTAATATATTAAAATATTAGTCGGAACATATTTAAAGCTTCAGACAATAGTGAAAATAGACCTGGATCTGGATGCATCAGTGTGCAATTGGTTACTATTTTGCAGAATCTTAGTAATATTTGCCAATGCAAAATTACTGGTTACTATATTATATTGTTAATTATTTCGAGTTTTCTGTTTTGTGTATATAGACTCCTAGTTAGATTTCTTTTGATCACTCTGTTATCCATACTTCATAGTCCATAAACTAACATCAAAACCAGGTGCAGCCTTCGGCATTTTTATAGCCTCCTATATTTTTATTTGGTCCGTTGTCATTGGTTACCGTAACTGCACTTATATTCGTTCTATATAGTGAATCACGTATTATAATCGGATTGATTTCGGTTAAACCGAAATACCACCCCTTCTGAAATTATTCCAAATAATTGTTAAGGTTGCTTACGGAGGTGTAACAGGATGCAGAGGATAATACATGACTTGGTTCTACAATGGTGATAAACTGACCAATAACAAGGTTCCTAAATTCAGCAAACAAAGCATTTGCCTGCCTTTTGTTGTCAACCAAAAGAAATTTATGTTCATCAGCTTACCTTCAATGACAAACTAACTTATGTTAATTATCGTTTGTTTATAAATTAGACGCTGCTGAGTCATATATTTCTAACAAAGTTAACAGGGAGCAATGAGGTTTGCTGCTATCTTAGATAAGAGTCATATATTTGCTTATAATATATTCGTATAGTTTTTTTTTTTTTTAATAATTGAATCGGTTTCGGTTTTTTCGGTTCGATTTTAATATATAACCTAAACTGAACAATCTATTTTAATTTTGATTTTAATATTTCAATTTGGATTTATGTTCAAATTTAAACGGCCTGTTTTATCAGTTTTTAACGGATTCGATTTCATTTTATTTCAGTTTTATGCCCGGACACCCTAATAATGATAGTACAATAATGTGTTCGTTTGCCTCGATTTCTCCTTATAAAAATAGTTGCCCATTGCTACTTTGGTGCTTGAGCTTTATAATTAATTAATGCTGGTAAAAAGTAACCGATTTATAAAAAATAAAAATGATACAGCACTCTGTTACGATTAATTGACAATTTTGGTTGCATGTTAGTGTAAAATAAAAAGAGAAAGAAACTTGAACAGGTATATGTAAGGTCTCGTCAGTGTATGCGGCTGTTTCAATTTATCCGTCTTATTTGATTTTTTATAATTAAATTGACATAATTTTGACCGAAAATTTTATATAATATATAATCAAAAATAATATAAAAATTATATCATTAAAAAATATATATAATCTATTTTAATATATATTCTTCAATTTTTTAAAATAATGAAAAATTGGTATTTAATTTACGATCAAAATTAAATTAATTTAATTATAAAAAGTCAAATATGACATAAAATATTAGAATAAATAGAGTAGACGATAAAGTACAAACATGAAGGTGAAGATGTATGAATGGTCTGGAACTTAAGTCGCCTTTATTTTTGGGTAATGCTGCTGTGTACCCCGTAACATCCCCCATATATTTGCAAATTGATGTCACGTGTTAAGTGCCAGAATTTAATTCGTGTATATATGTTTAGGGATATTGGTTCATTTATTATTATTAAAAAATTTATTATTTATAATATAATTAAATTAGAACTCGTGTGATGTACGATGTTTTATAATTTTATAAAATTTAATTATTTTAGTTTAATTAAAAATTATATTAATATAACCCTGATAAATAATATATACTTCCTCCGTCCCTCCCAAATATTTATATTTGGATTGGACACAGATTTTAAGAAAAATGATAAATTAGTGGAGAAAAGTTGAAATAGTGGGTACAGAGGAGATAATTAGTGGATATAGTTATTTTAAAAATTATTAAAATTTTACTATTTTTGGAAAAAAATTAAATCTAAATAATTGGAAGGGACATCTCAAAAAGGAAATTAAAAACAAATGGTAGGGATAAAGGGAGTATTATTTTATTTGAGTCAGCAATTTATAATCAATAATATAAACTTTTTTTAACTTGATCAATTGTATTTATTATTTAATTTTATCTCGAGACCTATTATACTATTTTATTATTCTGACCAAATTTCACTAATTATATTTTTTTTCTTTGAATTTAATTTTAGCCCAGATAAGTATGATTTTGTTAGTGTAGAGTATGTTCTTTATCGTGAGCCCATTATACCAACTAATCATATTTTAATTTTAATTTTTATTTTATTTTATCCAAATTCGATACTGAAACTTTTTCATCGGGACGAATAATTTATACAGTATTATTTTGTTGCCTGAAACTTTTGATAGAACAGCAAGTCATTTATAGTACGTCAATGTGTTTTACTCAAAAAGATAATTGATTTATATATTATTTAGAATTGAAATACAAGTAAAGTAACAAGTTAAAACAAAATATAAAGATAAGGTACAGCAACTAAGCACCAAACTCCTATCGTTACCAAACCAAATGATATTTTTTAATGTTTCGGCTAAGGAAGTGTTTTAGTAAGAGAAAATATAAAAAATAATATGTTTTATATAGAAAAAGGTAATTGTTTTATATATCAATTAAGGATAATCAAGTTAAATAATGAAATTTTTAAATAATAATCATTAAGTAATTTAAAGAAGGACCGTATAAATCAAATTTTATATATTTTGCCTATTATACTATAGTATATTCCAGAAGATAGTTTACTGAGCCGCCTTGACCTTCTAAAATAATTTTCGTTATTATTTTTTCTTTTTTATATTTCTTATCTAAACTTAATTATTTGAAATTATGAATAATAAAAAAACATATTAAATTTAAAAAAAATTGAAAAACGTTTTCTTTTTAAATATTTTTATTTCAATGAACTGCTCTCTCATTATTCACAAGTTATCATAAAAATTATATTATGTATTAGTCAATAGTAAATTTAATATTTTTTCTTTTTAATAATATAAAAAATTTCAAAAATTACAAAAAATAGATTAAAACAATTTGAGAGCCGCCATCTCATCGCCCTTGTAAGCATAGAATAATATAATGATATAATGATTTTAAAAAATATTGAGAAAACTTATTTGTAAATTCTTGCTGTTATGCCCGCTTTCGGTCATGGGCCCTAAACAAGTCCTCATGGGTGCATTGAATAGCTGGATTCTCATATGTGGGCTAGAATCATGGATTAATATGACTTGGGCCAGCATATGCGAGCTGGGCTCATGACATGCGAGCTTGGCTCACACTTGCTATTAGGTGACTTCACGCGAGATAGGCTCAGGTGATAGTACTCGAGCTGGGCTCGGTTGCCCACACGCGGTCTGGGCCCACGAGCCCACATCTTATGAAATCAAAGGTAACGTTGTATTTATTGATTAAAAAGGAAGGCAGTGCGGGCCGAGGCCGCCAGGCCGACCCGCATTAGAGGACTTTGTGTTCGACATGGAAAGTGGCTCATAGATGATTGAGTTGCTCGTAGACTTCGGAGCTGACACGGGTTGTTCCTACAATCACGGGAAGGATTGCGGAGATGTCGCGAGATTGTAGGAAGCGTGTGGAGCCAATTGAGATTTACGTGACTAATTGGCTGAGGCCTGACTCTATCATGGGCTTGGGCTGCACGGGCTGAAGAGTCCTAACCCTAGCCTATGTGACTTGTTCCCCAAGAACTACGTGAGGCTTGATCCCTATAAATAGGATACGTAGGCACTTGTATGAGACATGAGTCGACACTTGACAGAGAATAAAAACCCTATTCTTTCTTAGGGAGTCAACATACAAGCTCAGCCACCACCATACATAACCTTCCTCTGCCCTCAAACACCATCCTTGATCCTTGTTCCGCCCATTAACCTCCACAACACTTCCATACGAAATTCTCCCTATAACAATTGGTGCTAGAAGGAGGGCCCTTTTACTTTCATCTTAGGGAGAAAAGATGACCAAAGAAAACAAACAAACGGTGACACCCGGAAGCGGGGGCAAGAAGAAGGACCATAACGAGGTCGAGCACGCGCCCCTAGAGAATCAGGCGCCACCTCCACCAATTGCAACCGTGGATGGGCAGGCAGGCGGTCATGACGTATCTCGAAGGGCTGGCCGATCAGATGAATCAGATCAACGCCCAGATGTCAAGGGTAGAGAGAAGCTCGGTCCAGAACGCCAAGCGTAAGACGCGCCGCCTCAAGGTCTCTCAGCGTAGCTGGAAGGTCAAAGGTCCTCAGAAGAAGCTGATTCACCATTTTGATGACGCGGAAACTGATACCAAGCAGAAGAAAGAGACATCGCGCGAAGAGGAAGATATCCCCCGAGGTCATGATGAGCGGGGCAGCCAGATCTCTACGAGATCGGGGCAGAAGCCAGCTTCATCTGAGGCAAGGTTGACTAGCGTGCTGGTCCGAGTGGGTAAAAAACTAAGTGAGCATGACCTCAGGCTTAAATTAGAGAATTGCAAGAAGGAGAGAGAAGGGAAAGAGCCCGTAGATCAGAGAGGCTCGAAGAGGGAGCGGGCAGTGACCCCTCCGGAAAGACGTCAACCCACCTCGCCCAATAGGGAGGAGCGACGCAGGCGCAGAGACAATCGTGAAGAGGAGTCGTAAACGCGAGCCGGAGGAGGGGGACGCCGCGAGCGACCTCAGGGCTCACACCATTCGAGTAACGCGGGAGGTGACAGAGAAGGAGAAGTTGTTAAAGTAAGAGACCTAAGAAGGATCTTGGATGAGATGGAGCGAGAGAAGAGGGGGACCCCGGCCTTAGCTGCCTCCTCTCCGTTTACGGCTGCTATCCGATCATCCCCCCTACCCCGGGTATTTAGGCACAACCCCGACCTTCTATTCAACGGCGAGGCCGACCCGGCGGAATACCTTATACAATTTAACACAGAGATGGAAGTCTATCAGGTGCCGGAGATGACCCGCTGCAAACTCTTCGCGGCATCACTCAGAGGTAGTGCCCAACAATGGTTCTCCAAGTTGGGACCGACTAGCATAAGGACGTGGAGGCAATTGGAGGACTTGTTCGTCAGACAATTTCAGTCCACCATCCACTACTCACCTCCTGTGGCCACGTTAGCCAACATCAAGCAAAGGGAGGGGGAGCCTCTGGCAGAATACTTTTTTCGGTTCAACGCCGAGGTCCCCAAGGTGAGGGGAGCCTGTGAGGAGACTATCAAGAACTTTTTGATTGGAGGGCTGAAAGAAGGGTCGAAATTCTGGAAGAGCCTCCAAGAAAGTGAGCCGAGTGTTAATGTATACTGAAAATATTTATTTGAAGTATGTACATTTATTTCTGGCCAGTTTATTTGAGAATCATTTGAATGTTTACATGTTGTCTAATATTATATATTGTGAACAATCTAGTATCAAATGGGATACAGAATATTAGATTGTTAAATACGGTTATATAATATAATAAGGTTCACAGCACATGTGGTGTTGGACAATCCACTGGTATGGCTGTAGTATTATTTAGATTAGTTTATATTGACTAATAAATAATACTAGTATACTTTGTGTATATTGAACATGATCAAATTTAGAATTGTTCCCTTAATACTGATTAAGAAGGAGAACTAAGATTCTATATTATTATTAATGCTTAGGTTCTTAATCCGGAAATAGTAATTGACACGTGTATATTATTTACATGCTTTGATTTATATATGAAATAATTCTTTTGAATTATATCATTATATTTTGGGTGATGGAATTATATACATGGTGGATATTATTTATTGAAGGAATCCATGTCCTGATAATATTCGGGTTAATGATGTCCCCTTGAAAGCTCAAAAAGATTTAATTATGTGAAACCCTGCAGGTGGAATTTATTCTGGCATAATTAAATAAAGGTTGAGTGGATGATCAAGGATAAAAGATATTAATTAAATAAATTATCAGTAATTTATTTAATTAATGGACATTTGATATTTTAAACATGGGGAATTTAATAAGCAAATAATATTGGAACCGAATTAATTAAAATACGGTATTAGGAAAGGTAGTGCAAATATTAATTCTTTAGTGGATTGAATTAATATTTAATTACATTGGGCTAGGCTCAAGATGTAATTAGAAGGCCCAACCTAATTATCCATGGTCCCTATTGTAGCCTATATATATTCTTATTCTCTTCTTGCTTGGCAATTGTGTGAAAACATATTGTAGCCACCAAGGAGCAAGAAGAGAGGATAACTTGAGAAGACGGAGGCCACACTTCGCTCAAGGGAATTTGGGAATACAATAGAAGAGCGTGGAATCAACCATTAACAAGGTAATCCTCTTTTCGTAATCTTTATCGTAAAACGTAGTAACACCCTAAGTCCGTGGTTCCCAACAATTGGTATCAAGAGCCTGGTAATAGGTTCTACATTTTATGATATAATGTCCATATCGTAATTATATAGGCGTGTATATAGTGTTTTGCTTGTATTAATTTTGATGCAGGTTGTTAATCCACTATTATGGCCATGTATATTTTAATTATGTGTTTGGATCTCACGTGGTTTAATCGTGGTTAATTTTTGTTTTGGTTTCCACGTGGTTTAATCGTGGTTGTAATTTACACGAGGGTTGATCGTGTTAGAATAGATTTTACAAAATTAGTTTTGTATTAGATCTATTTTTTTTGTAATTGTTCCGGGTATTTTGTAATAGTTATGTGCGATCGGAAATCAATTCCGGTAGTTTTTTGTTCCGCTGTGCGATTACAAGGGGCTGCTGTTGATATTTGGATCGAACAAAATCAAAACAAAACTCACAGAAAAGCAACAGGCGCGCGCGCTGCGGCCGCTGCGGCAGCTGGGACTGCTGGGGCTGCTGCGACAGCTGGGACTGCCGGGGCTGCCGGGGCTACTGGGGCTGCCGGGGCTGCCGGGGCTGCTGCGGCAGCCGGGACTGCTGGGGCTGCTGGGGCTGCTAGGGGCGTTGGGGCGCGCTTGGGGCAGATTTTTTTTAGAGCTGGATTTTTTTTTCAAGGGCCATAATAGTGGAAAATTTATTTTAATTTTTTCCATTAAATTTTAATTATTGCTTTAATTTATTGATTATGTGTGTCGTTAATTATGTGTGTAATTCTTTTAAAATTGCATGTTTAACTTAATTAGAACGACATGGACATATATTTTATTTATTGCTTTAATTAAATGTTATATGTTGCTAAAATTATGTGTGTATTTTGAATGCATGATTAGACATAATTATAACAACATAGGGCCCCATTTAATTTTAAAATTCCTCAATTTTAATAAATAAAAAATTCTAAGTGGGAGAGGGAATTAATATGAAATTAAATCCCATGGTCTCCATTATTGGTTGTAGGTAATTTAACATAAAGACGAATATAAATTATATATACGTCACCCATCGTGGCATGTAATTTATGGTGTCTAGAATGTTATAGAAATTACTAGAACAAACTTCTTAAATTAATAAATTTTGAAAGGAATAAATACGGATTTTCTTTATTTCTGATTTGGGGCGATTTTGTCAAAAACGGGTTCATCGAACTTGTAAGGCTGTGGGTTTTAAGCGAGACCGATGTGACTCCTCCACTACCTGGAAATCAAACCATTGATGAATATTGAATTGAAGTATTCTATTCAATGCAAAATTACGAATATTGGAAGGTATACACGCCACCTATCGTGGCGTACCAAGTTCCATAGATTTCAAAGAATTTAAGATTTGATGATGGTATACACTTAGCTATGAAAAATAATATAGTCCACCCCAACGTGGCATATTGTTTAGTAATAGGACCGAAGTAACATTTAAACAAAATTAGGTGGTATACATGTCACACATCGTGGCGTACCAGAAGCTTATGGTGTTTATATGTTAGTGCATTAAATTTTAATAATTGTTAGAGGAATCAATAGATCTTAATAATTAATGCACCCTTATTTATTTGATGTTTTTATGCATGATTCTCAGGATAAAATGGGTTTTAATCCACTATTCACCATACTTAAGGATAACAAACTTACCGGACCTAACTATAATGAATGGAAACGAAATTTGGACATTGTGTTGACTGCTGAGGAGTACAAGTTTTGCACTTATGAACCCAAGCCTGAACAGCCTGCTGTTGATGCTCTGAAGATGAGAAAGAGTATTATAAACGGTGGATTAAGGCTGATGAAATGTCGCGATGTTACATTCTGGCAGCAATGTCGGGTGTTTTGCTGCATCAGTATCAGTCTATGGCCACTGCTTCGGATATGCTCTTTAATCTCAAGGAACTTTTTGGAGATCAGAATAGGGCTGCTAGGCAAGTAGCCATGAAGGCTTTAATGAACACTCAGATGGCTGAAGGCACACCTCTAAGGGATCATGTTCTCAAGATGATGTCTCATCTGAATGAGATAGAGATCCTTAGTGCTGAACTTGACGGGGAAACCCAGATTGACATTATCCTTATGAGCTTGTCGAAGAGTTTTGAGCAGTTCCGCTTGAATTACAACATGAACAAGAGGCAGTATAGTCTCACGAAACTGCTGACAAAACTTCAGGCAGCTGAAGGATTATTTCGGCAGAGTGTTCAAGTGAATGTGGCTGAGAAAGGTTCTTCCTCTAAGCCGAAAGGTATTAAGAAGAAGAAAAAGGCTCAGACACAGAAAGCTGTGAAGGCAGTGGGAGTTCAGGGTGGTGTGAAAAAGCCTAAGGGAAAGTGCTTCAGATGCAAACAGTCAGGTCACTGGAAACAGGATTGTCCTCTTCCTAAAAAGACAAACAATACTAGTATCTCTCTTTCTCTAGTTACAGAAACATTTATAGCGGCTATATCTACGAGCACTTGGTGTGTAGATACAGGAGCCACTGATCATGTTTGTAATTCTATGCAGGGGTTCCAACTATCCAGAATGCTTAGAGATGGTGAGATATACGTGTTCATGGGAGATGCTACGAAAGTAGCAGTAGTTGCAGTAGGAGTTATTCATTTATCTTTTGGTTTTGATAGGATTTTGGTTTTGAACAATTGTCTTTATGTACCTTCTTTTAGAAGGAATTTAATTTCGGTTTCTAAACTTGCTTTGGATGGTTATAATGTTTGTTTTGATCGTAATATTTCTATTATGATGAATAAACGAATTATATGTTCTGGTACATTGCAAGACAATTTATATATAATTAATCCTAGTCAACCTGCACTGCAACTGCAATTTAGGGAATTGAACAACACATCTTCTAAATCTACTAAAAGAAAGGAACCTTCTAGTTTGAACCAAACATATCTTTGGCACTTGAGATTAGGTCATATTAACTTGAGGAGGATTCAAAGACTGGTAGTAGACGGGCCTTTAAGCTCATTGGCAGTGGAGCCATTTCCAGTTTGTGAATCCTGCTTGGAAGGTAAAATGACTAATAGGCCTTTCAAGGCAAAAGGGAATAGAGCCAAACAACTGTTAGAATTGGTTCACTCTGATTTATGTGGACCCATGAATATCCAAGCAAGAGGTGGTTATGAATATTTCGTCACTTTCATTGATAATTATTCTAGATATGGGTACGTTTATTTGTTGCACCGTAAGTCTGAGTGCTTTGATAAGTTCAAAGAGTACAAAGCTAAAACGGAGAAGCGACTTAATAAAAGTATCAAGTCACTACGATCAGATCGTGGTGGCGAATACTTGCTTGAAGAATTTAGGGAATATTTATCAGAAAATGGGATAAAATCCCAGTTAACTGCACCAGGCACACCCCAGCAGAACGGTGTAGCAGAGAGAAGGAACCGGACTCTTTTAGAGAGTGTTAGATCGATGATGAGTTATTCGGATTTACCCAAGTCCTTTTGGGGACATGCCTTAGAGACAACAACTTATCTTCTGAACTTAGTACCTTCTAAGTCGGTTCCTAAAACCCCCTTAGAATTGTGGACCGGAGATAAACCGAGTCTAAGACATATTCGAATATGGGGTTGTCTAGCACATGTGCTGAACAAGAACGCGACTAAGTTAGAATCTCGTACAGAAGTAAAGTTGTTTGTAGGCTACCCCATGGGAATGAAAGGATATTTATTTTATAGTCCGAAGAATCAGGATGTCATTGTTAGCACCAATGCAAGATTCTTGGAGGAGGACTATATAATGAATCACAAATCCATGAGTAATGTCGTTTTAGAGGAACTAGTGGGAGGGACAAATAATACCCATGAAGCTGTAGTACAAGTAGAACAACCACAACATAATGTACAACCTGTCACTAATACCGCACCAGTGCCTCGTCATAGTGGGAGGGTTGTTCAACAGCCTGATAGATTCATGTTTTTGGGAGAGTCTTCAGACTTGGTCCCTGGTGAACATGATGATGATCCTCGTACATACGAAGAGGCAGTACAAGACAAAGATGCAGATCTTTGGCAAAAGGCGATGGAATCTGAGATAGAATCAATGTATTCTAATCAGGTCTGGGAGCTCGTGGAACCACCCAAAGGTATAAAACCTATTGGATGTAAGTGGATCTACAAGAAAAAGAGGGGATTAGATAAAAAGGTGAAAGCCTGGAAAGCAAGACTTGTTGCGAAAGGGTATACTCAGAAAGAAGGTATCGATTATGAGGAAACCTTTTCACCGGTAGTTGATAAGTGGCATTTTATACCACTTAGAACGTCTTAAAATGGCTTAAATTGGTGTCTTGAAATCAAGTATTTTGTGTATTTGATGCGTTTTTCTAGTGTTTATGCATTTCAGGGTATTAGTTGCATTTCGGGGGAGGAATCATCAAGAATAAGCCTTGGCATGTGTTCACCATTGCGAGAGGAAAGGAACGGGCAGATTACGGCGAAGAAACGGAGCAAACTTAGATTTTTTCCAGTAGAGGCCTGCGCGCCCGCGCAGCTATGCTGAGCGGCCGCGCAGGGTCGGGAATTTTGCTGAATTATTTTAGACTTCTACTTCTGTTTGGCTTCCAACTTCTATGTAATCTGAGTTTTATGGGACTATTATATAAGTAGATTTGAGACGTTTTCACAGGGGGGATTGAAAAAAAAGAAGATTGTGTTTTACGCAAGAAGTGAAGGAGATAAGGAAGAAGACCGATTTAGCACACCGCAACGAAGAGGAAGCATATTTTCTTGTGATTCTTGTTTCGTTGTAACGTTGGATGCTAGTTTTCTTGCTTTGACTTATTTACTCTTGTGACGTACTCTGTTTTAATATAATTAGTTTAGTTATTATTTTCTTGTGTTTGTTTATCATGATTTCATATGAACCCATGATGGCGATAAGTTCTATTATGGGCTAATCGTGATCATGGGGTTGCAACGGATTTATTATGGAATTCTTTAGTTAATTGTTTAATACTTTAGTGTGTGATGATTGTTTGATATCTAGTATTGGTTGTGCGTATTCGTCTTATGTGCGTCGCGAACATATAAGATAGGGTGTTAATCTCTTGTGAAGCGACGGTGGATCTTGAGATTTAGAACTTGCCATGCTAGCATAGGTTCATGTACGTTGTGCATGATTATTGGGTAACTCTAACAGTTTTATTTGCCCTATGTAATAAAAAAGAATAACTTGTGCTTAAATCGTTGTGTTGTCAATTTCTGTAGACATATGGGAACTCAACATAATTGATGACTATTCAACTTCTATCTTAATTGTGGATGCTTGGTGGAATGGTATTAGTACAATGAAAGTTAGCTTTTATCAGTTTCGTGTTATTCGATTAATATCATCACTGTCACATGCTAAAGGTAATAACAATGGCTATAGAAGGAAGTAATAATGAAGTTGTGATCTCATGAGTGTTTTATTATTGATAAATTGAAGTGTTAGTTAAGTGGTTAATTAAGTAGTTAATTATAGTTAATATTTAATCAACAATTTTAAGTGTTATTATCTTAACATTGAGAAGTAATCATACATTGGTGAGTGAGTTTAATTAGACAATAATTTAGTCTGAGTCTCTGAGGGAATGAACTAGAAAGTATTCTATATTACTTGCGAACGCGTATACTTGCGTGAATATTAGCGCATGTTTTCGCCCTAACAAGTTTTTGACGCCGCTGCCGGGGACTCGGCGTATTTGTTTAGTTTATGTACTTACCATCATTGGTCATTAGGACTCAGTGATTAGGACGTAGTAGTTACTTATTTTTTTCTGGTTGTGTTTCAGGTACTTTAGTAAGCGTTTATGCAAACTCGTTCTCGTGCTCGCAAGAGGACTTTAGATACAGCTGAGGAGACATACGAAGTTCTTGATATTCCGGAGAAGTTAGATTTTGAGGATTCGGATTCAGGAACTGAGCAGAAAGAACCAGTAAACATGGGAGATCGTATTGTTCAAGCTGATCCAGCTCTTATGGATTTTTCTCGGCCTAAAATTGATGACATTCAGTCAAGCATCCTTCATCCGGCTATTCAAGCTAACACCTTTGAAATCAAGTCGGGCACTATTCAGATGGTGCAGAATTCTGTTTCTTTTGGAGGAGCGGCAACTGAAGACCCCAACATGCACATAAGGAATTTTGTCGAGATCTGCAGCACTTTTAAGTATAATGGCGTGACTGATGAGGCTATCAAGTTGAGGCTTTTCCCATTCTCACTAAGGGACAAGGCTAAAGACTGGTTACATTCTGAACCAGCTGGGTCCATCACTACGTGGCAAGATCTTGCGCAAAAGTTTCTGGTGAAGTTTTATCCGATGGCAAAGACTGCTGCTATGAGGAGTGCTCTTACTCAGTTTGCGCAGCAACCTACGGAGTCTATGTGCGAGGCTTGGGAACGCTACAAGGAAATGTTGAGAAAATATCCACATCATGGAATGCCGGATTGGATGGTGATCACTGGTTTCTATAATGGTTTGGGGGCCCAATCTCGGCCCATGCTCGATGCAGCAGCTGGAGGCGCCTTATGGGCCAAAAGCTATACTGAGGCGTATAATCTTATCGAGACGATGACTACAAATGAGCATCAAAACCCAACTCAGAGGATGACGTCAGGCAAGGTAGCAGGTATTCTGGAAGTTGATGCAGCCACCGCTATTGCAGCCCAGCTCCAAGCGCTATCAATGAAGGTTGATTCTTTGGCTACGTATGGAGTTAATCAAATAGCTATGGTTTGTGAGCTTTGTGCAGGTTCTCATGCTACGGATCAGTGTTCTCTTGTAAACGAATCTGTTCAGTATGTGAATAATTATCAGCGACAACAGCAGCCTGTGCCAGCGACCTATCATCCTAACAACAGAAATCATCCAAATTTCAGCTGGGGGAATAATCAGAATGCTATTCAGCCACCATATCAGCAAGGAGTGAGTAAACAGTTTAACCCACCTGGATTCCAGCAACCACAGCAGTATGCTACAAGGCAATCATATCCTCAACAGGGAAGTGCAGCTGCACCTACTAGTGCTGATTTTGAGGAACTTAAGCTGTTGTGCAAGAGTCAGGCGGTTTCTATCAAGACCTTAGAAAATCAAATCGGTCAATTAGCCAATGCAGTGCACAATCGTCAACCTGGCACTCTTCCCAGTGACACGGAAGTACCAGGCAGGAAGGAAGCTAAAGAGCAAGTCAAGGCTATTACCTTAAGGTCTGGAAAAGTAGCTGATGCTGAAAAGGTAAAAGAATTAGAAGCTGAAATTAGAGGTGAAGAATCTAAGCAAAAGGAGAAAGCGGCGGAACCAAGGAAGACTACTGTTGAACACACTCTGCCTGAGGCTAATACAGGGGAGAAACAACTCTATCCTCCACCACCTTTTCCTAAGAGATTGCAGCAACAAAAGCTGGATAGACAGTTCGGGAAGTTTCTGGAGGTGTTCAAGAAACTTCACATCAATTAACCTTTCGCTGAAGCTCTTGAACAAATGCCTAGTTATGCGAAGTTTATGAAGACTATTCTTTCAAGGAAGGTGAAACTGGATGACCTTGAAACCGTTGCTCTCACGGAAGAATGCAGCGCTGTTCTGCAACAAAAGTTACCACCAAAACTGAAAGATCCAGGAAGCTTCACCATTCCTTGCACAATTGGCAATCTGACGTTTGACAAGTGCCTTTGTGATTTGGGAGCAAGCATTAATCTGATGCCGTTGTCAATCTTTAAAAAACTGGATCTGCCTGATCCAAAACCCACATACATGTCACTACAATTGGCTGACCGTTCCATTACTTACCCAAGGGGCATAGTTGAGGATGTACTCGTCAAAGTGGATAAGCTCTTCTTTCCAGCAGATTTTGTTATTCTGGATTTTGAGGAAGATAAGAAGATTCCCATAATCTTGGGGAGGCCTTTCTTGGCTACTGGCCGTACCTTGATAGATGTGCAAAAAGGGGAACTTACTATGCGGGTCCAAGATCAGGATGTGACCTTCAACGTATTCAAGACAATGAAATTCCCTACAAAAGATGAGGAGTGCTTAAAAGTGGATGTGATTGATTCTACGGTTACTTCGGAACTCGATCACATGCTAATGTCTGATGCATTGGAAAAGGCCTTAGTGGGGGATTTTGACAGCGATGATGAAGATAGCAACGAGCAATTACAATATCTGAACGCTTCTCCCTGGAAGCGAAAGCTGGACATACCATTTGAATCTCTTGGTACTTCTGACCTCAAGAACGCCGAAGGGAAGCTCAAACCATCAATAGAGGAAGCACCTACCTTGGAGCTCAAGCCATTACCTGAACACTTGAGGTGTGCTTTTTTAGGTGATTCATCTACGTTACCTGTTATTATATCATCTGACCTTTCAGGTAGTGAGGAAGACAAGCTCTTAAGGATTTTGAGAGAATTCAAATCGGCTATAGGATGGACCATAGCAGACATCAAGGGGATAAGTCCTTCATATTGTATGCATAAAATTCTGCTAGAGGAAGGTAGTAAGCCAACTGTGGAACAGCAGCGAAGACTGAATCCCATCATGAAGGAGGTGGTGAAGAAAGAAATTCTGAAATGGCTAGATGCAGGCATCATTTATCCTATTTTTGACAGCTCATGGGTGAGCCCCGTACAATGTGTACCTAAGAAGGGAGGTATCACTGTGGTCGCAAATGAAAAGAATGAGCTCATCCCTACTCGAACAGTTACAGGATGGAGAGTATGCATGGATTATAGAAAATTGAACAAAGCCACAAGGAAGGATCACTTCCCCCTTCCATTTATTGATCAGATGCTTGACAGATTGGCGGGTCATGAGTATTTTTGTCTTCTGGATGGTTATTCCGGGTATAATCAGATTTGTATTGCACTAGAGGATCAGGAAAAGACTACCTTCACTTGTCCATTTGGCACGTTTGCTTTTCGCAGAGTTTCGTTTGGGTTATGTGGCGCCCCGGCCACCTTTCAGAGATGTATGATGGCTATATTCTCTGACATGATTGGAAATAACGTCGAAGTGTTCATGGATGACTTCTCCGTCTTTGGACACTCATATGATGAATGATTGAATAATCTGCGCGCCGTACTCAAAAGATGCGTGAAAACTAATTTGGTGCTTAATTGGGAGAAATGTCATTTTATGGTGCGTGAAGGCATTATCCTTGGGCATAAGGTCTCTAGCAAGGGTCTGGAGGTGGACAAGGCCAAGGTGGGAGTCATTGAAAATCTTCCCCCACCTAATTCTGTGAAAGGAATCCGTAGTTTTCTTGGTCATGCGGGTTTTTATCGGCGATTCATCAAGGACTTTTCAAAGATATCTAAGCCGTTGTGCAATTTGCTTGAGAAAGATGTGCCGTTCAAATTCGATGATGAATGTTTGGCAGCATTCGAGACTCTCAAGAAGAGTTTGATCACGGCACCAGTCATTACAACACCAGATTGGACAGAACCATTTGAGATGATGTGTGATGCGAGTGATTATGCGGTAGGTGCAGTTCTGGGACAGCGCAAGAAAAATCTCTTCCATGTGGTCTACTATGCGAGTAAGACTTTAAATGGTGCCCAATTGAACTACACCACTACTGAGAAGGAGCTTTTGGCTATAGTCTTTGGCTTTGAGAAATTTCGATCTTATCTGCTTGGTACGAAAGTAACAGTATTCACTGATCATGCAGCTATTCGCTATCTGGTTTCTAAGAAGGATTCGAAGCCGAGACTCATTCGTTGGGTGCTTTTACTTCAGGAATTTGAGTTAGAGATCAAAGATAGAAAAGGTACTGAGAATCAAGTAGCTGACCATCTCTCTAGGTTGGAGAATCCTGATTCTACTTCACAAGATAGGACGTTAATCAATGAATCTTTTCCAGATGAGCAGTTGTTTGCAATTCAGGAGGAAGAACCATGGTTTGCAGATATTGTAAACTATCTCGTCAGCAATATAATGCCTCCTAATTTGACATCCGCTCAAAAGAAGAAGTTTCTGCATGAGGTGAAGTGGTATATATGGGATGAACCATATTTGTTTAGACAGGGAGCTGACCAAATCATCAGGAGATGTATCCCGTTCTGTGAGACGGAGGGGATATTACGAGACTGTCATTCCACGGTTTATAGGGGACACTATGGAGGTGAAAAGACGGCAGCTCGTATTCTGCAAGCAGGTTTTTTCTGGCCTACTTTGTTCAAGGATGCTCATCAGTTTGTTTTAAGGTGTGATCGTTGCCAAAGAGTGGGAAATTTGTCAAGGAAGGATGAAATGCCATTAAATGTGATGCTTGAAGTCGAGGTCTTTGATGTATGGGGAATCAATTTCATGGGGCCTTTTATCTCGTCTTGCAATAATCAGTACATCTTGCTGGCAGTCGATTATGTCTCAAAATGGGTCGAAGTTAAAGCTTTACCGACAAATGATGCAAAGGCAGTACTAAATTTTCTTCATAAGCAAATTTTCACAAGGTTTGGAACACCTCGGGTAATCATAAGTGATGAAGGATCGCATTTTTGCAACCGTAAGTTCACTTCTATGATGCAGCGTTATAATGTGAATCATCGAGTAGCTACTGCCTATCATCCGCAAACAAATGGTCAAGCGGAAGTGTCTAACAGAGAGATAAAGCGTATTCTAGAGAAGGTTGTTTGTCCGTCAAGGAAGGATTGGTCTTTAAAGCTCGATGAAGCTGTTTGGGCTTACAGAACAGCATACAAAACTCCACTTGGGATGTCACCGTTCCAGTTGGTGTACGGTAAGGGATGTCATCTACCTGCGGAGCTTGAGCATAAGGCCTACTGGGCATTGAAGAAGTTGAACCTGGATTTAGATGCAGCTGGTAAGAAAAGAATGCTTCAGCTTAATGAACTGGATGAATTTCGACTTCAAGCGTACGAAAATAACAAAATGTATAAGGAAAAGGTGAAGAGGTGGCACGATAGGAAGCTACATCCAAAGTTATTTGTACCAGGGCAACAAGTTCTCTTATTCAACTCTCGGCTCCGACTTTTTCCTGGGAAGTTGAAATCAAGGTGGTCTGGACCTTTTATTGTCAAAACTGTGTTTCCACATGGAGCGGTGGAAATTTTTGAGAATGATCCGGACCAAGCATTCAAGGTTAACGGTCAGCGGTTGAAGCACTACTATGGGGACATGGCAAACCGAGAAGTGGTTAGTGCCATTTTGTTGACTACTTGAGCAGGGTACGAAACGTCAAGCTAATGACGAAAAAGAAGCGCTGCGTGGGAGGCAACCCATGAATTATTGTTACAGGAACCCTTAAAAGTTAATAACCTATCCAAAAACACAAAAAAATCAGAAAACAGGGGCTGAAAAAAAAAATTCCAGTGACCCCCTCCGCGCCCGCGCAGCTAAGCTGAGCGGCCGCGCAGCAAGCTGAGCGGCCGCGCAGCAAGCTGAGCGCCCGTGCAGCTATGCTGAGCGGCCGCGCAGGGGACGAGGACCAGAAATTTTTTTACAGTTCAGAAAAAAAAAAAAAACCAAACAAAAACAAACACAAAAACAGTTTTAGCCCATAAACCCACGATTTGTTCCCACTACCCCATCATTTTATCCCTTAATTCCCAAACCCTAATCTAATCCACACCCTATATATACATACACCTATCCTACATATCTCCCATAAAACTTCCTACACTTAAACCCTCTCACAAACATCAAATATCAGTTCTTACACGCTTTTATTCACGAATCAATGGCACCCAAGAGAGCACGCACTATTGACAGCAGCAGCACAGTTCCTACTGCTGATTCATCGAGGGGTACTGCTGCAAGGCCTCGGTTAACTGACAGAGCCGCGGAGGAGGAGTACACTAGGCTGTTGGGTAAGCCGATTCTGAAGGAGAGGGGGTTTTTACCATCGGGGAGGGATGGTGAGTTGTTGCCCATGATTGCAGAGAAGGGGTGGATAGCTTTTTGTGAGTCACCCGAAGCAGTACCGATGAGCGTTGTTCGCGAGTTCTACGTGAACGCGAAGGCTGAAAAGAATGGGTTTTCTGCGGTCCGTGGGCTGACGGTTGATTATCATCCTGCGGCGATTCGCCGTGTGATTGGACAGCGAGAGAGGAAGCCCGAGGAAGAGAACTGGAATAAAAAGACTGCTGAGGATTTTGACTTGGATTTGATTTGCGCGACTCTCTGTCGCCCAGGCACAGTTTGGACCTGCAGTACAGGCAATAATGAGTATCGTCACTTTCCGGCGATCGCCATGAACAGGTATGCCCGTGCATGGAATGCATTTATTTGTACTAATATTTTGCCTTCTTCACATGCACACGAGGTCACAGTTGAGAGAGCACAGTTGTTGTGGGGAATTCTGAATGAGGAGTACTATGTGGACCTTGGTGAGTTTATCTACCAAGGAATTCTGAAGTTTTTGAGGGGAGCGAAGCATATGAACATCCCTTATACATCCACGGTTACGAAGCTATGCCGAGCAGTGGGAGTGAACTGGTCGGCTCATGAGCAGTTGCAGTTAACAGCAGCTCCAATTGATTCTGGCACTCTGAATGGGATGCGGGAGTGGACCGGTGGTGAGCCTGAGGAGCATGGGCTGGGTTATCGTCTTCCAGGAGGGCGTCCAGCACGAGGTGCTACTATGGCCAGGCCAGGGCGTGATGAGGCTGGTTCTTCGAGAGCTCAGGAGGGTGCTGGGATGGTTGATGCCCAGTATAGGAGGCTTTCACGGCGGATGGATGCCATGTATGAGACACAGAGCAGGTTTGCTCAGGAACTCACCCTTGCGTTAGGGACTGCTTTTCAAGGCCTTGGAGCTGATATCCAGTGGCCAGTTTTTGGTGAGGACTCTGCATACCCGCCGCCTGATACTCAACCCACTGAGGGTGATGATGATGATGACTCCGAGTAGGTATACCCTGTGTTCCTTTCTACTACTTTCACTAAGGACAGTGAAGATTTTTAGTTTGGGGGTGGTAGTTAAGGAATATTGTGTGTGTGTCATTTAGTTGCATATTCATGATAGTTTAGTTCATATAGTTGCGTAATTTATGCCATATAGTTTTTTTTATAAATGTCATGTAGCTTAGGCATTTACCATGATCCCTTTTGCAATGATTTATCGACTGAATTGTGATATTGATGTGAGTGTAGTGATAGCATTAAAGTGATATTAAGTTGTGTAGGTTGATATGCATGCTAGAAACAATTGTAAGTCCACTAAGTCTTAGAGAATGCGAAAGGGCTAGATTGTGTTATGATTTGGTTGTTTTCAAGGTCAATCTACTTATTATGCTTAGAATTCGATTATAGGTTCTTAGTGATAAAGACATGAAAAAGAAAAATTTTGGAGAAAAAATATGGAAGTTGTTGCTAGTTATGGCTAGGCGTCAAATGGCTAGTAGCCGGCTCGCGTATGTTGCGAGTAGTCTAGGGTTGAGCAAGATGGAGCGAAACGCACTTGCTCAGAAATTAAAAAAAAAAAATTGGCATAATTGATCAAGAGTGGGCTCTTTGGTATTCAAGTTATTAAGTTCTTAGGGGACTTTGTGCCTAGCGACCTAAGGCTTTTAGAGTCTGGGATCCGCTAACCTAACGCTCGTTACATGGATATCATTGTATAAGTCTTTTGTGGACCTCACTCATTGCACGGTCAAATAAGCATTTGAGTTGTAAATAAAAAGCACGATTCCGTAGTAAGCTCCAGAGTTCTTGTAGTGTTGTATATCACTTTGTGCCTGGAATTTTTATTCTTTGTATAATCGTAGGATTGCCTTGAGGATAGTCTAGTCATAGTAATTGGTCTAGTTCCGAAGCATATCTGTTAAGCATTTGCACACACCACGTTTCTGGCTGTATGTCCGTTTGCATGAGTTTATTGATCTTTAGTTGTCTAACTGCATTCGTTGAGATGTGGCAATTTGGTTGATTAATTGTAATAAGGGGGATCGCTGCATTTTCATATAGATTGCATTCATGCATATTTTTATTTATTTTTGAGTCTGTGACGCTTGAGGGCAAGCATCGATTTAAGTTTGGGGATGTGATAAGTGGCATTTTATACCACTTAGAACGTCTTAAAATGGCTTAAATTGGTGTCTTGAAATCAAGTATTTTGTGTATTTGATGCGTTTTTCTAGTGTTTATGCATTTCAGGGTATTAGTTGCATTTCGGGGGAGGAATCATCAAGAATAAGCCTTGGCATGTGTTCACCATTGCGAGAGGAAAGGAACGGGCAGATTACGGCGAAGAAACGGAGCAAACTTGGATTTTTTCCAGTAGAGGCCTGTGCGCCCGCGCAGCTATGCTGAGCGGCCGCGCAGGGTCGGGAATTTTGCTGAATTATTTTAGACTTCTACTTCTGTTTGGCTTCCAACTTCTATGTAATCTGAGTTTTATGGGACTATTATATAAGTAGATTTGAGACATTTTCACAGGGGGGATTGAAAAAAAAGAAGATTGTGTTTTACGCAAGAAGCGAAGGAGATAAGGAAGAAGACCGATTTAGCACACCGTAACGAAGAGGAAGCATATTTTCTTGTGATTCTTGTTTCGTTGTAATGTTGGATGCTAGTTTTCTTGCTTTGACTTATTTACTCTTGTGACGTACTCTGTTTTAATATAATTAGTTTAGTTATTATTTTCTTGTGTTTGTTTATCATGATTTCATATGAACCCATGATGGCGATAAGTTCTATTATGGGCTAATCGTGATCATGGGGTTGCAACGGATTTATTATGGAATTCTTTAGTTAATTGTTTAATACTTTAGTGTGTGATGATTGTTTGATATCTAGTATTGGTTGTGCGTATTCGTCTTATGTGCGTCGCGAACATATAAGATAGGGTGTTAATCTCTTGTGAAGCGACGGTGGATCTTGAGATTTAGAACTTGCCATGCTAGCATAGGTTCATGTACGTTGTGCATGATTAGTGGGTAACTCTAACAGTTTTATTTGCCCTATATAATCAAAAAGAATAACTTGTGCTTAAATCGTTGTGTTGTCAATTTCTGTAGACATATGGGAACTCAACATAATTGATGACTATTCAACTTCTATCTTAATTGTGGATGCTTGCTGGAATGGTATTAGTACAATGAAAGTTGGCTTTTATCAGTTTCGTGTTATTCGATTAATATCATCACTGTCACATGCTAAAGGTAATAACAATGGCTATAGAAGGAAGTAATAATGAAGTTATGATCTCATGAGTGTTTTATTATTGATAAATTGAAGTGTTAGTTAAGTGGTTAATTAAGTAGTTAATTATAGTTAATATTTAATCAACAATTTTAAGTGTTATTATCTTAACATTGAGAAGTAATCATACATTGGTGAGTGAGTTTAATTAGATAATAATTTAGTCTGAGTCTCTGAGGGAATGAACTAGAAAGTATTCTATATTACTTACGAACGCGTATACTTGCATGAATATTAGCGCGTGTTTTCGCCCTAACAGTAGTCATGCTTAAGTCAATCCGTATTCTTTTATCTATAGCAGCTCATCTCGATTATGAGATTTGGCAAATGGATGTCAATACAGCTTTTCTTAATGGAAGTCTTGAAGAAACCATCTATATGCAGCAACCAAAAGGATTCATTAAGGAAGGCCAAGAGCATCTGTTATGTAAGCTTAAGAGGTCTATTTATGGACTTAAACAAGCTTCTAGAGACTGGAATATTCGTTTTGATCAGGCAGTCCAGTCATATGGATTTGATCAAAGTCCAAGCGAATCGTGCGTGTATAAGAGAAGTGAAGGTAATGCAGTGATTTTTCTAGTACTATATGTAGATGATATTTTACTCATTGGAAACAATGTTGAGATGTTGTCATCAGTAAAGGCATGGTTGTTCAAACAATTTGACATGAAGGACTTAGGTGAAGCGACATACATCCTTGGGATCAAAGTTATAAGGGATCGCAAGAAAAGGATGTTGGCTTTATCTCAAGAGCCCTACATTGATGAAGATTAGCTCGTTTTAACATGCAGAACTCCAAGAAAGGTTTTTTACCTTTTAAGCATGGAGTTGCTCTATCTAAGAAGCAGTGTCCTTCGACACCTAAGGATATAGAGAGCATGAAAGCAGTTCCTTATGCTTCAGCATGTGGAAGCTTAATGTATGCTATGTTATGTACGAGGCCTGACATCTGCTTTGCTGTAGGCATGGTTAGTAGATATCAGTCGAACCCAGGTCAGGAACATTGGAGTGCAGTAAAAACTATACTCAAGTACCTGAGAAGGACTAAGGAGTATATGTTAATTTACGAGGCCTCAGATCTATTTCCTTTGGGATATACTGATTCAGATTTCCAATCAGATAGGGATAAGAGGAAATCAACCTCTAGATATGTTTTTACTTTGGGAGGTGGAGCCGTTATATGGAGGAGTGTAAAGCAGAAATGCATTGCAGACTCCACCATGGAGGCCGAGTACGTGGCGGCCTCTGAGGCTGCCAAGGAGGCTGTATGGTTCAGGAACTTCCTTTTGGACTTAGATGTGGTACCTAATTTGCCTAGGAGCTTGACGGTGTATTGTGATAACACTGGTGCTGTGGCAAATTCAAAGGAACCGCGAGACCACAAAGCAGCTAAACATATTGAACGTAAGTATCATCTCATACGAGGAATCGTAAAGCGAGGGGGATATAGTTGTGGCTCACATATCATCAGAAGACAACCAAGCAGATCCTTTCACAAAGAGCTTGCCAACCAAGGTTTTTGACAAGCATGTGGAAGGGATAGGAGTCAGATGGATGGACACATAGATTTTTATGTAATAGTGGATTAAATAAATACTGATGTACACATAGAATATTTTGAGTATAAGTGGGAGATTATTAGTGTATACTGAAAATATTTATTTGAAGTATGTACATTTATTTCTGGCCAGTTTATTTGAGAATCATTTGAATGTTTACATGTTGTCTAATAGTATATATTGTGAACAATCTAGTATCAAATGGGATATAGAATATTAGATTGTTAAATACGGTTATATAATATAATAAGGTTCACAGCACAGGTGGTGTTGGACAATCCACTGGTATGGCTGTAGTATTATTTAGATTAGTTTATATTGACTAATAAATAATACTAGTATACTTTGTGTATATTGAACAGGATCAAATTTAGAATTGTTCCCTTAATACTGATTAAGAAGGAGAACTAAGATTCTATGTTATTATTAATGCTTAGGTTCTTAATCCGGAAATAGTAATTGACACGTGTATATTATTTACATGCTTTGATTTATATATGAAATAATTCTTTTGAATTATATCATTATATTTTGGGTGATGGAATTATATACATGGTGGATATTATTTATTGAAGGAATCCATGTCCTGATAATATTCGGGTTATTTATTCAAGGGAATTTGGGAATAAAATAGAAGAGTGTGGAATCAACGAGAATTATCGAGATAAAAGAGACCGGTCTTCGAGCCCTGACGAGAGGAGAAAGACATATCGGCATAGCTCAAGCCCCAAAAAGTCTTCCCGAGGTAAAGAGATAAACAAAGATTCGGGGAGACCTTATACAAGCAAATGGCAGACACACACCCCTCTGGTAGCCTCTATTGACCACATATATGTTACCTATGCTGGGAAAGGGGTATTCAGAAAGGCGACCCTTCTCACTAACTATAACAAGAGGGATACTTCAAAGTATTGCGCATATCATGAGGCCACGGGGCATGATATAGCCGTTTGCAGACAATTGAAGGATGAAATCGAGATGCTGATAAGGCAAAAGAAGCTGACAGAATGGGTCGTCAAGGAGGTTCGAAGGCACAGAGCTGATTATCATACCGTCCCTCCTCCACCCCCAGAAGATAAAGAGAGGGTACCTCGGGCCGGAAGTATTCATATTATTCTAGGCGGGTCCCATATTGGCGGAGATAGCCGAAAGGCGATGGATAGGTATGCCCGAGAAGCAAAGGACAAGCCCCTCACCAATGTCAACCATTTGAGCCAAAGGCCCCCGAAGCTCTTTGAAAGGGAGGCTGATGACATCGTGTTTAGGGAAAATGATGCCAAGTGGGTGCATTACCCTCATACATACGCCCTAGTTATTAAGATGAAGATTGGGACGGTAAATGTTCACCGAGCAATGGTGGATACCGATAGCTCGGCTGATGTTTTGACCTATGATGCCTACAAGAAGCTGGGATTATTGGATAGAGAATTAACCTCGACAGGTGGACACCTATACGGGTTCACGGGGAACTCAATCGGAGTGAAAGGGACAATTCGGCTCCCGGTGACCATAGGAGAAGAGCCCTACGTGGCCACCCAGATCGCTATGTTCACGGTTTAGACCAGCCTTGTGCCTACAATGTCATAGTGGGTAGACCCCTTATGAGGGCATTGAGGATGGTGACATCTATCCATCATATGAAGGTAAAATTCCCAACCCCAGCGGGGGTAGGCTTTTTGAAGAGTTGTCAATATGAATCAAGGGTCTATTACAACCAGGCACGCAGGGCGGCCGAGTCAGGAAATGCTTCAATGGAGATAGTTGAACCGGGTGAGTGCGACGTCCCCATGGAAGAGGCAGAGGGCAGGAAGAGAGTACGTCCCGAGGGACACGAGACTTGTAATTTGATTTCAATCGAGGAGTTCCTCGAGAACTATTTCGAGCACATGGGGATTCAGGTGGAACCACGCCCAGGGGCCTTGCTGATGGAAGCCTCTCAACCCATCATGTTGATACAAGAAGGGATTGTGGAAGAGGCAAGTGATGAAGAAGAGAGCCCAGAACAGATCACTGCAAGACTCAGGAAAGGGAAATGGGCACACGAAGAAACGACAACAACTATGGATCTTCCCAATGGAATCACTCGTATTGTCACTACGACCTCTGAATTCTTGATAAATCCGGCCCGAGTTTATCAGCCCGAGCTCGAGGATACGGGGGGTTTGACAATCAAGGCAGTAGAAGAATCTAGAGAGGCTCGAGCAGACTTTGACCTGAGAATGCCCCCAATGGTTGAGAGGGCTGGGGCCGCAGAGGATACAATCCCGATCTTGGTAGTCCCAAATGATCCCTCCAAGGTATTCAGAATAGGCTCTAACTTAAGTCCTGACTCGAGGGAGGATCTAGCCCAGTACCTGATGAGAAATTTGGATGTATTTGCATGGTCACACTCTGATATGATAGGGATTGGCCCGAATGTCATGTGCCATCGGCTCAACTTGGACCCAAAAAAGAAGGGGGTCAGACAGAAGAGGCGGCCGATTAGTGGAGAGAGGGCAGAGGCCCTTAGAGAGGAGGTGGATAGACTAATGGAGGCAGGACTTGTGAGGGAAGCCTTCTACCCCATGTGGCTGGCCAACCCCGTGCTTGTCAAGAAGCCCAATGGAAAGTGGAGGACATGTGTAGACTTCACCGACCTGAACAAAGCTTGCCCGAAGGACAATTTTCCTCTACCCCAAATCGACCAGCTGGTTGATTCCACGGCTGGACACGCATTGCTTAGCTTTATGGATGCTTATTCGGGATATAACCAAATCCCCATGTATGGGCCAGATTAGGAGCACACCTCTTTTATTACTGATCGGGGCCTCTACTGTTACATCGGGATGCCCTTCGGGCTCCTTAATGCTGGGGCAACGTATCAAAGGCTGGTAAACAAGATGTTCAAATACCAGTTGGGAAAAACCATGGAGGCCTATGTAGATCATATGCTTGTGAAGTCAAAGGAGGCAAAATATCATGTCCTCCACCTATCAGAAATGTTCCATATCCTGAGGGAGTACAGAATGAAGCTCAACCCTCAGAAATGTGTGTTTGGGGTCGAATCGGGGAAGTTTTTGGGATTTATTGTCAACCATAGAGGCATTGAGGCCAACCCCGCCAAGATACGAGCCCTACTCGAGATGAGATCCCCTCGACGGGTGAAGGATGTTGAAAGCTTAACGGGGCGAGTGGCTGCCTTGAACCGCTTCATCTCGAAGTCCTCCAATAAATGCCAAGAGTTCCTCAAAGCAATTAAAGAAGTGGGGAGGAATTTTAAGTGGACTGAAGAATGTGAGGAAGCCTTTCAGAACATAAAGAAGTATCTCAGCAGCCCTCCAATGTTGTCCAACCCAAATGAAGGAGAAACTCTGATCCTATACTTGGCTGTCTCCGACTTTGCAGCAAGTGCGGTATTAGTCCGACAGGAGGATGGTTCCAGCTCCCGGTATATTATGTAAGTAAAAGGCTAGCCGACGCCGAGACTCGGTACACAAGCCTCGAAAAGCTAGCATATGCTCTGATCCTGGCCTCCCGAAAGCTCAGGCCCTATATTTAGGCGCACAAGATAGAGGTGCGAACCTCCTACCCCCTCAAACAAGTGATGCATAAACCAGAGTCTTCTGGTCGAATGTTGAAGTGGACGGTTGAGCTCGGCCAATTCGAGGTGGATTATAAGCCAAGGGCCGCAATCAAAGGTCAAACCCTGGCCGATTTTGTGCTATAATTTCCTCCATATCAGGAAGTGGAGCTGGGAGCCCTTGTTGTCATACCTAGAACAGAAGAAGTTGGGCTAGAGAGCCAAAATAGTGCCCCATGGTGGAGCCTATTTATGGATGGAGCCTCTAATGGTGATGGAGTAGAAGCTGGAATTGAGCTAATCAGTCCAGAGGCGCACAAGATTAGACGTGCGACTCACCTGGCCTTTCATGCAACCAACAATGATGCTGAGTATGAGGCCCTGATCAACGGTCTCAAGCTAGCTTTGGAAATGAAGGTGGAGAATTTGAATGTGTTTAGTGACTCCATGATTGTGGTCTATTAGATAAACGGGAGAGGTATCAAGCTAAGGGGCTGAGAACGGAGCTTTACCTGAAGTGTGCGCAGAGGATAATCGTGAGGTTCAACGAGGTAAGGCTGGAACTAATCCCGCGTGGGCAGAATGAAGGCGCGGACGAGCTAGCTAAGCTCGGCTCACGCCGTGAGACCACTTTGCTAGGGATTGTTCCCCTTGAGATACAGAGGCAACCTAGTGTGCCCGAGCACGAGGTAGGCAGCCTCAGTAATGACCTCGGCCCCACGTGGATGACACCTATTCTAGCATACATAAAAGAAGGTTGACTTCTAAATGAAAAGAATGAGGCAAGGAGGATAAGATACAAAGCAGCCCGCTATGTGATATACGATGGGATCGTATACAGAAGAGGGTTCAGTGTGCCTCTCCTAAGTGCATAGATGGGGATGAATGCAATTATATCCTAAGGAAAGTACATGAGGGCATTTGTGGCAATCACTCGGGGGTAGCTCTCTAGCTCAAAAAATCCTCCGTCAAGGCTACTACTGGCCAACACTGAAAAAAGACGCCTTTTAATTCTCCCGAGCTTGTGACAAGTGTCAAGGATATGCCAATTATGACAACAGCCCCGTGGCCTCTCTCACTTCCCTCATGAGCCCTTGGCCCTTCTCTATGTGGGGAATTGATATGATTGGGGAACTCCCGAAGGCCAGGGGAGGTGTCAAGTACGCGGTGGTTGCGGTAGACTACTTCACTAAGTGGGCAGAGGCCGAATCCCTAGCCACTATCACGGAAAAAAAGCTTAGGGAGTTTGTACACAGGGCTATTGTATGTCGCTATGGCATCCCTTACAAGTTGATATCTGACAATGGGAAATAATTCGATAGCAAGGAAATGCGAGAATTTTGTAAGCATCTGGGGATTCAGAAGAGCTTTAGCGCAGTCTGCCACCCCAGAGTAACGGGCAGACGGAGGCTGTTAATAAAATCATTAAGCATACCTTGAAGGCAAAGCTTGAAGAGAAGAAAGGGATATGGCAAGAAGAGCTCGCCCAGGTCCTATGGTCTTACAAAACGACACCCCGAACTACAACTAGAGAGACCCTTTTCTCTCTGGTGTATGGGTGTGAAGCTATGGTGCCCGTTGAAGTGGGGGCAGGATCTTTTCGGAGGGGCAACTATGAATCAGAGGCAAATGAGGTCAATCATCGGCTCTACATGGACATGATCGAAGAAACTCGGGAAAATGCTCAGATCAGGGTAGCAGCATATCAGCAGAGGACAACTAGGCACTACAACAGTAAGGTTAGAGCCCGAACTTTCAAGGGAGGAGATTTGGTTCTGCGCCGGGTCATGCCAAACACCAAGGTGGTGAGTCACGGAGTCTTTGGAGCGAATTGGGAAGGCCCTTACAAGATAAAGTCGGTGCTTTGGGAGAGAACCTACCACCTCAATGATATGCAAGACAAGTTGATCCCAAGAGCCTGGAACGCGGAGCACCTCCGCAAATATTATCAGTAATATTATTCTTTTCAGACTTAGTACTATCTTACAATACTTCTAAGTCTTGGGGGTAATGCCATATAGGTGCCTTTCCGAGACCACAAATATGTACTCCTTTCCCCTTCCATTATCTATGAATGAACGATTGATATCTACTTTGTGCACTTGATATTTTTCTAGTTAGTAGATTAAATACCCAGCAGGGGAGCCCATCCTTGGGAACCCATGCGAGAATAGAACAATTATTTTATTAACATGATAAAATCACAAGTCAGGCCGGGCCCCTGCCCGCTTGACAACAAATATGGGAAATGAGCTGGGCCATGGCCCGCTTTGAAAGATATGAGCACAACACAGATGAAAGATAAAGATAAAAAAGAGGTATAGGCCAGGCCCGCAACGCGAGCCCATACCCTGGCCCGCAGGACCACAAGTGACCTAGGGAGCCCAGCCCTGCATCAAGCATGGCTCGGGTCGCGTTACGCGAAGAGAGGATACTTGAACAAGTGGCGAGCCTATGTGCCCAACTCGAACACGTGTAAAACTTGTAAGTTAGTAATGATGCGAGCCTGTTCCACTTAGCATTCTTTATTAATTTTGTTTGATTGAACAAATGATGCGAGCTGGTTAATTGGGCTCGCTGTGAAGGTGTAACACCTGCCATACGCGGCCAGGGCAACAATAGATTTTGGTCAGTAGGGGCATGATAAGATTACACAAAAGTAAGGAAGCTAGCTAGCACAATAAAGATAAACGCGGACACAAAAGACTTAGAAATTATAAACAAAAGGCAAATAAGTTATGCCCCAAGGCAGAATATTTTAAATACAAACGTGAGGCAAGAAGGGTGCCCGCCTACCCGGTCAAAAGTCTAGTTCTAAAATAAAATTACACTAAGGCTTATCAGCCTCTGCCTCCTTATGGATTTCTTCATCAGTGACCTGGGCCTGCTCGGCCGCGAGCCGAGCCTCCTCAGCAATTTGGGCATCCCTTTCCATCTCCAGCTTCAGCTTTTCAGCATGCCTAGCTGTGCTCGCACCCAGAGCCGCCCAATCGAAATCAGGAACCTTCTTCATAAAGACTTTCATAAAATTCCTGGCCCCCAGGTTCCTAGCATCGGGGAGGGCAGCCTCACGGCCCTCGGTCAGGGCATAAACCGATCCCTCCAGCTCGAGCACCCTCTCCTCGAGAGCATCCTTCTCCTTCTTCCACGCCTCAGCGGCCAGGTCGTGAGCCTCCTTCTGCTCCCTTAAAGCCTTTTCATGGGCAGCATTCAGGTTAAGTATCTTCGGATTATAGCTGTTTACCAGTCTAACTTTCTCCTGCCCATGCTCAGCGACCTTACTCTGAAGAGATTTGACTTTAGACTCGAGCTTTGTGTTGGTCTGGCTGAGGACTCGCATCTCTCGAGCCTTAGATAGCTGACGATAGTATACTTCGGCCGCAGCTCGGGATAGTGCATCCTGGTTGACCTCGAGAGCAGAGGACAACCAATCCTTTATATCCTGCTCGCTGATGTGACCTTGAGCGAGCTGGCCGAGTGTGGTCGCAACCATGTTGGCAGAAGAAGATGTGGGAAAAGGGGCATCAGATGGAGCAGCTTTTTTTGGCTCAGGCTCGCCAGTTTTCCCCTCTTTGGGACCTCGAAGCCTTTTTAGCCGAGGAGAAGGCCCTGAGCCTTTGAAATTCTCAGTGAGGGTCCTCATGCGAGCTGGAGGGGGACTTGAGAGTGAGCCCTTGCGGTCGCCGCAGCGGGCTGGACAGGGCCTGAAGCTGCGGCTTGCTCAGCCTCTTCCATGAAGGGGATAGGGGAGATGGCCATTTCTGAAAAGAAAACAATGAAGTGATAGATTAGTCACAGCGAGATGCAAGGGAAAGAAGTAATGCGAGCAGATAAAAAATACGGAAAATTAGAGTGCAATGTGAAGTAAGATGCATGCAGAAAATATAAACACGCGAGTACACGAGCTCGCGTATGCGAGCAGACAGGCCCGCACATGCGAGCCCAATATTCTTACCCTTTCTGGCTCTCTTCTTAGATTTCTTCTTTTGAGGAGTCTGCCTCACTCCTTCCTTCAAAAAACCACACGCGACCAGGTTCGAGGTCGTTATGAGTTTTCGAATAACCCTGTCCGCCTTAGGAAGATCTAGAAGGCTGTCCGCATTTATTTTTTCTTGTCCCACAAGGACAGTGCGAGGCGGGGTGGCTAGAGATAAAGAAAAAACATTTCTTGTTAAAGGAAAGAATTATGGTAGAAAAGACGAGAGCAGCCAGGGAAGACTTGCTCGACCCGTTGTGGATGAGATTCTTTTTGTTAAAGCACGGCCTGACAGAAAAATAGAATTACCCGAAGTCATTGGGGGAATGATTCGGGTTAAGAAAGTAGCCGAGCTGCCTCGCTGTGAGAGGAGGAAATCCATATTTATTGTACATGATGTACAATGCAAGGGCGGCCCAGTATCCATTCGGGTTGATCTGAAGGGGTGCGAGCTGGTAGTACTCACAAACATCTTTGATGAAGGGATGAAGGGGTGGGGAGATTTCTAGCCTTAGTAGGAAGGTGGAAAGGACCATGCGAGGCACCCTACCTCCATTCTCCGGATGGTTAAATCTGTAGCACCTCATGTGAGGCAGGGGCAAGACAACATGGCCCTCGAGCTGGAACTGCTCAATATGCTCGGCCAGATGTTTCTGAGTCAGTGAGGTGGGCAGGTCGTGACAAGCGAGCACTTTAACCTCCTCGTTGGCAGTCGAGCTCTCCTCCCCATCAGGAATGATCTGCCTCTTAAAAATAATTTCACCCTCAAGCTCGGGCTGGGCAGGAGGCACATAAGGCTCAGGAGAGGCCGCGGGGATGTAGTTATAGTTACAAATCTTGTACTGACTTGTAACATCTGCCATCTCCTTGCTCTGAGGAGAGTCATAGGACCAGTGCGAGCCGTCCTCTTCACCCTCGAGCCCCAAGATGGGGTATTCAACAGCTATATGCTCTTATCCTTTCTTCCTGGTGTCATAGTATGCACTCCCCAGGTCGCTGTCAGTAGATTCTGAGTCAAGGTGAATGGGGTCGAGGTTGTTACCTGCAGCTTGCCTCAGGCGGGCTGCCCTCTCTTCAGCCATCTCTCTTAAAATCTCCTCAGCTCGCTCTTTATCCAAGGGAGCAGGCTCGCGGTTTAGCAGCTCTTCTACCCCAAGGGAGGCTGGAATATGAGAGAGGTCCACAGGACTATCTCTCCAATCATATATATTTTTCTCCCTGGTATAGCCTTCAGGGTTAGGGTCGAGGTGAATATCCAGCGAGCCGGATCCAGCTGCTCGCATCGAGTTCTCAACTCTGGCAATGTTCAAAGCCCCTTGTGGGGTGATAGCTGAGCCGGGAGAGATGGGTTGGCTGAGACGGCCAGAAAGAGAAGTTAGCTCACGTTGAAAGTCCTTTGAGCCACGCTGCTCGGGTGGATATTGGTTTAATGGAGACGGAGTGGCTGAAGAACGAACTGGGCTAGCAGAAGTGTGAGCCGGGCTCGAGGAAGAATGAGACGATCCATAGGAGCGAGCTGAAGACGCACTCGACATCTGTAAAAGATGGTAAAAATTAGTGTGTGGCCCTAAAAAGAAAATAAAAACAAGTATGGGGTCGCACCTAAGTGTCCTCACATCTCACACGGGATCGCACCTAAGTATTAAAGCAAGCAGACGGGCTTGCATCGCATGTTGTGATTGTGTGTGAGCTCGCATCGAACAGGTGGTGTGTGTTCGCATGGCGCATATGAACAAGCATGAATGTAAATGGGCTCGAATCGAAGAATACCTGTTGGAAAGGTGTATGGAGATCCTGATGAATCTGTGCCGGGAGAATATCGCCGCCGGTAGACTGTTCTTGTGGAGATTATGATTTTCGCCGTGGTAGATCTTTGAGCAAAATTAGCAGCAATTCGAGAAGTGTTCTGGGAAATATGAGAAATAAATTGAAATCTCACATATTTATAGGGGATAGGAGAGAGAAAGGGGAAGCGACACGTGTCACCATCTCAGATGATGACACAGATCCCCATGCCAGCTGTCCAACGGCTGTCAAAATGAATGCTAAATGAAAGGCATGCGAGGCGAGGCACGCGAGGCGGTTCGGAGCGGCCTGGTGGGCTCGCACCTGCGAGGCCATGAAAGACTGGAAAAATTCCTAGACTCCAGATGTGACCAGGAATTTTGGGGGTAGTTGTTATGCCCGCTTTCGGTCATGGGCCCTAAACAGGTCCCCATGGGTGCATTGAATAGCTGGACTCTCATATGTGGGCTAGAATCATGGATTAATATGACTTGGGCCAGTATATGCGAGTTGGGCTCATGACATGCGAGTTGGGCTCATGACATGCGAGGTGGGCTCACACTTTCCATTAGGTGACTTCACGCGAGATGGGCTCAGGTGACAGTACTCGAGCTGGGCTCGGTTGCCCACACGCGGGCTGGGCCCACAAGCCCACATCTTATGAAATTAAAGATAACATTGTATTTATTGATTAAAAAGGAAGGCAGTGCGGGCCGAGGCCTCCAGGCCGGCCCGCAGACTTTGTGTTCGACATGGAAAGTGGCTTATAGATGATTGAGTTACTCGTAGATTTCGGGGCCGACACGGGTTGTTCCTACAATCACGGGAAGGATTGCGGAGATGCCGTGAGATTGTGGGAAGCGTGTGGAGCCGGTTGAGATTTACGTGACTAATTGGCTGAAGGCCTGACTCTATCATGGGCTTGGGCTGCACGGGCGGAAGAGTCCTAACTTTAGCCTATGTGACTTTTTCCCCAAGAACTACGTGAGGCTTGATCCCTATAAATAGGGTACGTAGGCACTTGTATGAGACATGAGTCGATACTTGACAGAGAATAACAAACCATATTCTTTCTTAAGGAGTCAACATACAAGCTCAGCCACCACCATATAAAACCTTCCTCCGCCCTCAAACACTGTCCTTGATCCTTGTTCCGCCCATTAACCTCCACAACACTGTTTTTACGAAATTCTCCCTATAACACTTGCCTTTGTAGTATTTTATATGCTAAAAATTAAAAGAAAAATTGAAGGAAAATGTAATATAGTAAGTTGATATCAGGAGAAAGAGAAGAAACGATATTTAAAAATAAATTAATGAGAGTATCAAGATGATAAGTTGATTAAAATGGAAAGGTGAAATTTTAGGAGAATATTACGATGGTAGATTGATTTCAAAAATGTTTATTAAAATTTTTGTAAAAACTTTAGGAGACCATTACAAATGGTGATCGTCTAGTTAGGAGTATAAGGTAATTGTAATTTTTGATATAGAAAAATAAAAAAATATAGTTAGTTGTTTTAAGGAGAAAGAGGAGAATTGGTATTAAAAGTAAATTTAGGAGAATATCAATATGGTAGGTTGATTTATATGAAAAGCAGAAGTTTTGGCAGAATATTATGATGGTAAATTGATTTCAAAAATCTTAATTAAAGATTTGTAAAAACTTTAGGAGAATATTATAAACGGTAATAGTATATTTAGAATAATATAAGATAATTGTAATTTTTGATATTTATTAATTCAAAAAATTGAGAAAAATAGAAAAATAAAATGAAACGATTTAAAAAAGTGTTATAGTTGGAGAAAATATAAAAAATAATATGTTTTATGTAGAAAAGATAATTATTTTATATATTAATTAAGTAAGGACAATCAAGTAAAATTATGAAATTATTAAATAATAGTAATTAAGTAATTTAAAGAAGGGTCGTATCAATCAAAATTTTAATATTTCGCATATTATACTATAGTATATTATAGAAGATAGTTTGCTGAGCCGCGCTTCGTCGCGCCCTTCTAAAATAATTTTCGTTATAATTTTTTCTTTTTTATATTTCTTATCTAAACTTGATTATTTGGAAATAATGATTAATAAATAAATATAATAAATTAAAATATTTGAAAAATCGTTTTCTTTTTAAATATTTTTATTTCAATGAGTTACTCTATTATTATTCACAAGTTATCATAAAAATTATATTATGTATTAGTCAATGATTAATATAGTATTTTTTCTATTTGATTATATAAAATTTTTAGAAAATTACAAAAAAATAGATCAAAACAATTTGAGAGCCTCCACCTCATCACCCTTGTAAGAATAGAATAATATAATGATATAATGATTTTAAAAAATATTGAGAAAACTTATTTGTAAATATTTGCCTTTGTAGTATTTTATATGCTAAAAAGTAAAAGAAAAATTTAAGGAAAATGTAATATAGTAAGTTGATATGAGGAGAAAGAGAAGAAACGATATTTAAAAAGAAATTAATGAGAGTGTCAAGATGATAAGTTGATTAAAATAAAAAGGAGAAATTTTAGGAGAATATTACGATGGTAAGTTGACTTCAAAAATCTTTATTAAAAATTTTATAAAAACTTTAGGAGAATATTAGAATGGTGATGGTCTATTTAGGAGTATAAGGTAATTGTAATTTTTGATATAGAAAAATAAAATATAGTTAGTTGTTTTAAGGAGAAAGGAGAGAATTGGTATTAAAAGTAAATTTAGGAGAATCTCAATATGGCAAGTTTTTTTTAAAAGTTTTTTTTGAAAGGCCACATTCATTAATAAGAGATATCTCGGGTTTAGTAGGAGATTAGGCATTAGAGCATCTCCAAGGGTAACATGTAAAAATTTTAGCTAAAACATGGTTATCTAAAATTTTATTGAATTCTGTAAGCATTTTTACTCCAGTGTTATTAGCTATAACCATTAGCTATATTTATCATATTATTCTTTTTATTAATTTTAAATATATAAATAAAAAAGTTTAATTATTTCTTTTTTTTGAAAAGGAGTTTAATTAATTATATTTTTTTATATTAGTGGAAATAAAATAATAAATTTAATAAAAAGATTTTTTTTATAACTTTATAACATTTTTATATTTATATCAATATTTTAAAGTAAACATTATAAAATAAAAATGAGTAATTATTATGAACATTACTTACATATAAAATAAAATATATGACTAGAACATATATTAATATATTAGAATTTTTATAAATTTAGTTAATAATAAATTATTTATCACACTTAATATTACATAACACTTTTTTTATAAATAAAAATACATCTATACATCTATATATATAATAATTATGAAGATATATATATCATTTTCATATTATAATATTATATATTTAAATCTTAAACATGTTATAAAAAATTATAAATAATAAAATTTAGAATAAAATTTAGGCTAGACTAGGGTTAATACAGGCATGAGATGACGTGGAGTATTATAAATGATTGGTGAACAATCAACAAATGTGGCGTACTTGTTTTTTGTTATCTAAAATTATACCAAACAGGTCTTCCCATTGGAGTGTTCCATTTTTTACATGTTAGATATAATAAGGTGACACCTAGATATTATACCTAACAGTTGAAGAGTGTTGGTGATGCTCTTACAGGACTGAAAATGAGTTGCAAATATTGTGACTGCTACTAGAAAATAATACTTAAACTAAGACAAGATGCACATAACTAATTAAATACTTTATCTCTGCATCAACAAAACCTCGTATTATATCAAAAACCATATTGTACCACTCCTTCCAGCATATACAATCCCAAGCTTAGAATACATATACTTAATTTCCGAGTGCTTCTCCCTAAACCTGCATTCCATGCATTTCTTCAACATCCTCAGCAACTCCTCATTGGCAACCACCTGACCTTCTCCATTATCAACCACATGTTCAATTAAATCACCTTCAAGAATCGGGTCAAACTGTATCCTTAGAGGACCCAAACCCATATCCCTACACCATAATTCTCTGATTCTATCAAAAGAATTTTTAATGACAACTATTAGAGTCCAGTTTTCAGCACCATACCTTGCAAGGTACCTAGCAAGAGTATTATTATCTTCATCAATAGGCCTCTTCAACATTGTAAGGTTTAGATCTGCTATACATTGGTTAAGTTGTTGGACTACATATAAGCATTCCGGGAGCACACCATGTACCATAGAATCAGTCCACTCCCAATAGGCCGCTAAGTTGTCTGTTTCAAGTTCTACCACATCACAATTCTCATAATAGGCTCGAACCAGACTTACCAACATTGCATAATGTTCATTAACCCTTTGCTCCTCAATGCGGAGAGAGCCTGCAAATAAAGTCACAGCCCTCCTGTTAGTGTAGGTGCCCTAGAGGCAATACATTATTCTTTTATCTTTATGTCAGTTGATCATTCAATAAATTTATTTATTATGACCTTAATTACTGCGATATTTTGTTAGCATAATAAATGTCCTTAGAATCATGATACAAATTGTATAGTTTAAGTACATGACTTGAACTTGAGATTATATAATATATCATATTCTTAAAGGTCCCTAGTCGAGTATTATTATATAGGACAATAATAATACATAGATAGACTAGTATGTTGTTTGACAAGATAACCACATCTCATTGGTTATAAGTATGGGGATACTGAAGTCAATACATAGGTACATGTGAGAGTACATGGTACTGGACAGACCCACAGTGAGATTCTTCATGTTTAATAAAGTCATAAGAAAGACTCACAGTGATAATGGTGTAACGATCCTTTGACTTGAAATCATTATATTTCTATACGAGGATTAATATACTTTGACTACATTAAAAGTTACTTTTGATCGGGTGATGATAAAAGTGGACATCGGGTATATCATGAGTCGTATGAGAAATATGAATGATAGATAAAGGATTTAACCCTCCTATAATTAGGAGAGATATTATTGGCCTCTTGATTGAGTGAGATTATAAAAGCATGGCCATGCTCAAATAATGATTTGTTTCAATAATCTACTCATGCATCAAGTAAACCCAGATTAAATGTTGAAGAGGATGACTAAATACATGGATCCTGTTTTTGGGTTTCGAATTTTTGTTTTATTTACGTTTATCCGCTGCGTTTTATGCCTTCGGAACCCAACAATGGCATCAGAGCTACGTGTATAAGGGGCTGATTTGGTTACGTGTTTACTGTATTTTTACAAGTATGCATGTGTGATGAGTCTGCCATGATAACAGTTATGTTATATGAGTCTGCCATGATAACAGTTATGTTATATGAATGATATGATGAATCTGTTAATGATCTATATGATGATACTAGTATGTTTAAGATCTGCCATAACTCATATGTATGCGATCTCTTAAAATATGTATACTGATACACGTTTTTGGTAACTGGGATATGGATCGTGTGTATACTGATACATGCTTCTGGAATAGTATTCTGATACATGTTTTTCTAGTATTCTGATACTTGATTTTGCAAAAATTTCCGCCATCGGGGGGCTCGCTGCCCCCCCGAACCCCCCCAGCGACCTCACCGCGGAGGTCGAACCGCGTGGTTAGGGTTTCGTTTTTAATTTGTGCTTATGACATATGCTTTACTTATTTATTATTCTTGATTGGATCATGATAAGTGATAAATAGTATGTCATCTTTATATGATCTATCATGTTCTTTAATGGTTACTGAGCATGGTGCATAGTTATGGCCTTAAGACCTTAGTTGTAATGGTTTATTCTTTTGGTTTGTAATAAATACGACTTGCATGTCGTTTTCTATTTGTAGTTGTTTTATCTCGAATGTAACTCGAGTTCTTTTGTAAGTTCATTAGTATAATTCTTAATGTAACATCCTAGAAGGACAAGGGAAAGAGGAGGCATCCTATGGAGGCCAAGGAGACAATGGAAGCAATAGAGAAGACATATGTAATAGTTATTTTTACACCATAGATTGACCTTGATCTTTTTATTAGCCTGAAAAGATCACATAGGATTGGGCCATAACTATTGCACGTTTACTTTACGTACTTTTCATATGATGTATAAATAGTATGTGTAGAGTAGAAAAATGCATGTTTTAATTAGATTAATGATGTATGTATGTATTAGATACATCACCCATGCCATGCCTTTAAACAAGATAAAATCTGTAACGACTCAAGATTTAAAATTAACAAACGATCATGAGATTCTCGTGTTTATGAAACACGGAATAAAATATGAATTTTCTTTATTTCTGACATGGGGCGATTTTGTCAACAACGGGTTCATAGAACTTGTAAGGCTGTGGGTTTTAAGCGAGACCGATGTGACTCCTCCACTACCTGGAAATCAAACCATTGACGAGTATTGATTTGAAGTATTTTATTCAAGGAAAAATTGGGAATCTCTTTATGATGGGATCATGATCGTTCTAAATTAAAATCCCTAAGTAAAAATATTAAGTTTTAATCAGATGCTTTCCAATGAATGAACACTCATTAAATCCTAGATCGATAAGGGGAAGGGCTGTCAGTGGCAGGGGACTCCTATCTATCATGGTGAAATGCGACGAATATAAACGGTTATATTCGGACGTTGTATCATTGGGTCTAACTTAACTGAGTCATCATAATAAGGTGAATATAAACGGTTATATTCAACTATTATGAACTTAGAAGCATAGAGTTTGGTTAAAAATCTATTAGATAGATAAGATCAATTGTTGTTCACCAAATTATCCAAGAATTATATATGATATAATTGACAACTGTTGTCTACCTAAATAATCATGTTTTAAGGATACCAGTGGTTGACTTAGAACATGACGAAATATGGATCTTGGCTCACTAGAAAGATTTATGGGATATACTTTCCGAATTAATAGTTAGGGCTATTAATTTGATAAAAAAAAATAGTGGGAGATATATTACGAATATATCATAATCATATGAACATAAAATTTTAACTCAGACAATCTAATGTTTATTTTGCGCTTTTATTATTGTAGATACTGAGTAATGGCAAACAACACAAACACACTATCCGTACGTTCAGTCCTTGAGAAGGACAAGCTGACAGGAGGAAACAACTTCCTAGACTGGCAGAGGAATTTGAGGATTGTCCTCAGGCAGGAGCGCAAGCTTCATGTCATTGATATTCCTCCTCCAGACCCCCTTCCTGAGGGTGCTACTGCTGATGAACGAGCAGCACGCACAAAGGATGAGAATGATGCAAATGATGTTGCATGTCTTATGTTGGCAACTATGAGTGCTGAGCTTCAAAGACAACATGTGCATATGGATGCATATACTATCAATGAGCACTTGCAAAGCATGTTTGCAAGCCAAACTCGTCAAGAAAGGTTCAACACGAGTAAGTCACTTTTTAATTGCAAACAAGGGGCGAGTGAACCAGTTGGCCCACATGTTCTGAAGATGATTGGTTACATTGAGTACCTTGAAACTTTGGGTTTCCCGATTGGTCCGGAAACTGGTATTGACCTAATCATGAATTCTTTGAACAACAAATTCACTCAGTTTGTTGTGAACTACAATATGAATGAATTTGACAAAACACCTACTGAATTGTTGCATATGTTGAGAACATATGAGACCAACATGAAGACAGCTGAACCTGCTCCCATACTGATGGTGGGAAATAAAGGTAAGGCCAAAGGGAAGGGAAAATGGAAGGGTAAGAAGAAGATTGGATCTGATTCTACAACCAAGCCAAAGTCAGGTCCCAAACAGGCTTTAAAGCCTAAAGGTGGTGTGGCCAAGGGTGAATGTCACTACTGTAAGAAAGATGGTCACTGGAAGAGAAACTGTCCAATTTACTTGGAGGATCTGAAGAAAAAGAAAGCAGTTCAGATTTCTGGATCAGGTATTTATGTTATAGAAGTCAATTTGTCTATTTCTACATCCTGGGTATTTGATACTGGATGTGCTTCTCACATTTGTATAAATGTGCAGGGCCTGCAGAGAAGTAGAACTCTGGCTAAGGGAGAAGTGGACCTAAGAGTAGGCAATGGAGCAAAAGTTGCTGCTTTAGCTGTAGGGACTTATTATTTATCTATGCCCTCTGGGCTTGTTTTAGAACTAGAAGACTGTTTTTACGTGCCTGCGATTCGCAGAAACATTATTTCTGTTTCTTGTTTGGACAAGAAAGGTTTTTCGTTTACAATAAAGAACAACAGTTGCTCTTTTGCTTTGAATGATTTAACCTATGGTGTTGCGCGTTTATTTAATGGTTTATATGTTCTTGATTTAGATAACCCTGTCTGTAATATAGAAAACAAACGACTTAAAATAAATGACTCAAATCAAACATACCTCTGGCATTGTCGTCTAGGCCACATAAATGAGAAACGCATATCCAAATTACATAAGGATGGATACTTGGATAAGTTTGATTTTGAATCATACCAAGAATGCGAATCTTGTTTGCTTGGTAAGATGACTAAAGCCCCTTTCACTGGTAAGGGTCAAAGGGCCACTAAACGTCTGGAGCTAATACATAGTGATGTATGTGGCCCAATGCGTGTAATGGCTAGAGGAGGCTACTACTACTTCATAACATTTACTGATGATTTCAGTAGATATGGATATGTATATCTTATGAAGAACAAATCCGATTCTTTTGAAAAATTTAAAGAATACAAGGTTGAAGTAGAGAAGCAAATTGGCGGAGATGCAAGTATTAAGATCTTACGATCCGATCGTGGGGGTGAATACTTAAGCACCGAATTTAGAGAGTATTTGAAAGAGTGTGGTATTGTATCGCAACTCACTCCGCCAGGAACACCTCAATGGAATGGAGTTTCAGAGAGGAGAAATCGCACCTTGTTGGACATGGTGCGATCGATGATGAGTCATGCAGATCTTCCAATTAGTTTCTGGGGTTACGCTCTAGAAACAGCGGCTTTCACACTTAACCGTGTTCCTACTAAGAAGGTTCAAAAGACTCCATATGAGATATGGAAAGAGAAACGGTCAGGCATGAACTTTATGAAAGTTTGGGGATGTAAGGCATTTGTGAAACGTCAAGAATCTGACAAGCTTGGACCTAAATCCGAAGAGTGCATTTTTGTAGGATACCCTAATGAAACAAAGGCGTATTATTTTTATAGTCCTTCTGAGCAGAAAGTGTTTATTGCTCGAGATGCTGTCTTCATGGAAAGAGATTTTGTTTCCAAAAGAAACAGTGGGAGAACTATAGATCTCGATGAAGATCGAGAACCGCAAAATAGCATTGAACCTGAAGTGGAACAAGAGCAGAATAATGATAATGCTCAACAAACACAGGTTGTTCGTAGATCTGGTAGATTTCGCCATGAGCCAGAGAGATATGGATTTCTCATGACTCAGTGTGGTGATTTGATGCTCATAGATGAAGATGAGCCTCTCACATACCAAGATGCTATGAACAGTCCAGACTCTAAGAGATGGCTTCAAGCCATGAAATCCGAGATAGATTCCATGTACGAAAACCAAGTATGGACTTTGGTTGATCCACCTGAAGGGGTAAAACCCATAGGGTGCAAATGGGTTTTTAAGAAGAAAAAGGGCATGGATGGAAATGTTCAGACCTATAAAGCTAGGCTGGTTGCAAAAGGTTTCAAACAAATTCATGGTATTGACTATGATGAAACTTTCTCACCAGTGGCTATGGTCAAGTCTATAAGGATTTTACTTGCCATTGCAGCATTCCATGATTATGAAATCTGGCAAATGGATGTCAAAACAGCCTTCCTTAATGGAAGCCTTGAAGAGGATGTGTACATGACACAACCTGAGGGTTTTGTCGATCCAAGGAATGCTGGCAAGGTATGTAAATTGCGTCGATCCATTTATGGATTGAAGCAATCCTCTAGGAGATGGAATATCCGTTTTGATGAAATAGTCATAGAGTATGGCTTTGTTCAAAACGAAGATGAACCGTGTGTTTACAAGAAGGTTAATGGGAGCTATGTGGCATTCATAGTACTATATGTTGATGATATACTACTAATGGGGAATGACATACCTTCTCTAAAGGCTGTTAAGACGTGGTTAGGGAGCAATTTCTCCATTAAAGACTTAGGAGAGGCATCCTACATTCTAGGAATGAGGATCTATAGAGAAAGATCTAGAAGGATGATCGGTCTAAGTCAGAGCACATACATTGATAAGGTTTTGCATCGTTTTGGAATGCAAAATGCAAAAAGGGGATATGTCCCTGTGTCTCAAGGGATAACGATCTCTAAGGACCAATGTCCGAAATCATTGGATGAGAAGGACCACATGAATAAAGTTCCATATGCTTCAGCAATTGGATCTATCATGTATGCAATGGTATGTACTCGCCCAGATGTCTCGTATGCTTTGAGCATGACGAGCAGATACCAGTCTAATCCGGGTGAAGGTCACTGGACGGCAGTTAAGAATATTCTTAAGTACCTGAAAAGAACTAAAGATTCATTCTTGGTGTATGGAGGAGAAGAGAAACTCGTTGTAAAAGGTTACACCGATGCAAGTTTCCAAACAGACAGAGATGATACTGTATCACAGTCTGGTTTTGTGTTTTGTCTAAACGGAGGTGCTGTAAGCTGGAAGAGTTCAAAGCAAGAAACAGTAGCTGATTCTACAATGGAGGCTGAGTACATTGCAGCTTGTGAAGCAGCTAAGGAGGCCGTTTGGATTCGAAAGTTCATTTCTGTTTTGGGAGTGGTTCCATCGATCGCAGATCCCATTGATCTATACTGCGATAATAATGGAGCCATTGCACAGGCTAAAGAACCTAGATCACACTCCCGGGCTAAACATATACTCAGGAGATTTCACCTTATTCGAGAAATTAATGAAAGGGGTGATATACACATATGTAAAGTGCACACAAATGATAACATTGCAGACCCACTGACCAAAGGCTTGTCGCAGCAGAAGCACGATGGTCACACTAGTTCCATGGGTATTAGATATATGGGTGATTGGCTCTAGTGCAAGTGGGAGATTGTTAGTGTAGGTGCCCTAGAGGCAATACATTATTCTTTTATCTTTATGTCAGTTGATCATTCAATAAATTTATTTATTATGACCTTAATTACTGCGATATTTTGTTAGCATAATAAATGTCCTTAGAATCATGATACAAATTGTATAGTTTAAGTACATGACTTGAACTTGAGATTATATAATATATCATATTCTTAAAGGTCCCTAGTCGAGTATTATTATATAGGACAATAATAATACATAGATAGACTAGTATGTTGTTTGACAAGATAACCACATCTCATTGGTTATAAGTATGGGGATACTGAAGTCAATACATAGGTACATGTGAGAGTACATGGTACTGGACAGACCCACAGTGAGATTCTTCATGTTTAATAAAGTCATAAGAAAGACTCACAGTGATAATGGTGTAACGATCCTTTGACTTGAAATCATTATATTTCTATACGAGGATTAATATACTTTGACTACATTAAAAGTTACTTTTGATCGGGTGATGATAAAAGTGGACATCGGGTATATCATGAGTCGTATGAGAAATATGAATGATAGATAAAGGATTTAACCCTCCTATAATTAGGAGAGATATTATTGGCCTCTTGATTGAGTGAGATTATAAAAGCATGGCCATGCTCAAATAATGATTTGTTTCAATAATCTACTCATGCATCAAGTAAACCCAGATTAAATGTTGAAGAGGATGACTAAATACATGGATCATGTTTTTGGGTTTCGAATTTTTGTTTTATTTACGTTTATCCGCTGCGTTTTATGCCTTCGGAACCCAACACCTCCTATGTCATTACGAATGACCCCACCTATGCCCGTACGATTACCATTTGGAAAAGGCTCATCTCAATCAATATGATGATAATTTGATTTAAAAGAAAAAACAAAATATTATGATGGTAAGCTGATTTCAAAAATTTTAAGGAGAATATTACAAACGGTGATAATATATTTAGGAGAATATAAGATAATTGGAATTTTTGATATTTATTAATTCAAAAAAAATTAGAAAATAAAATAAAACGATCTGAATGCGCCACATAAACGCCCCATCTTCTCTTTTATATAAATATATTGATTTTGTAAAATTTTGTAAGAACATCTCCAATAGATTAAACCCCTTAGTTAAAATTATATAAAACATTCTATAAACAAATATTAAAGAGGTTATATAAAATTTCTCTACTCCATTGGAGCATTCTCCTTATCTAGATTTTTAGCCAACCCTTTATATTGGCTATATTTGTCAAATCAGTCTAGAGTTGTAACAAAATTATGCATAATCTTTTAACATATAAAAAATAATAAATTTTATTTATAATAACATAAAATAAAAATATCATATATTTTTAAAAATATAGCCAAATATTATGCCAACTCCATTGGAGTACATCTCCTTTCGAGACCTATTATACTATTTTATTATTCTGACCAAATTCCACTAATTATATTTATTTTTTCTTTAAATTTAATTTTAGTCCGGATAAATATGATTTTGTTTTAACCAATATGAAGAGTGTAAAGTATTTTCTTTATTGCGAGCCCATTATACCAATGAATCATATTTTAATTTTAATTTTATTTATCCAAATTCCATACTATAGTTTTTCATCTGGGCGAATAATTTATTTTATTTTCTGGCCTGAAACTTTTATATAAAACAACAAGTCATTTATAGTACAACAATGTGTTTTACTCAAAAAGATAATTGATTTATATATTATTTAGAATTAAAATAAAAGTAGAGTAACAGGTTAAAACAAAATATAAAGATAAGGTAAAGCAACTAAGTACCAAACTCCTATTGGTATCAAACCAAATGATTTTTTTTAATGTTTCGGCTAACGAAGTGTTTTAGTCGATTTTTTTTTTAAAAATAATATATTTTATGTAGAAAAGGTAATTGTTTTATTTATTAATTAAGGATAATCAAGTAAAATTACAAAATTATTAAATAATAATAATTAAGTAATTTAAAGAAGGACCGTATCAATCAAATTTTATATATTTTGCCCATTATACTATAGTATATTCTAGAAGATAGTTTACTAAGCCGCGTTTCGCCGCGGCCTTTTAAAATAATTTTTGTTATTATTTTTTCTTTTTTATATTTTTATCTAAACTTGATTATTTGGAAATTATGAATAATAAATAAAAAAATTGAAAAATCATTTTTTTTAGATATTTTTATTTCAATGAACTGCTCTCTCATTATTCACAAGTTATCATAAAAATTATATTATGTATTGGTCAATAATTAAAGTAATATTTTTTTTATTTAATAATATAAAATTTTTAGAAAATTACAAAAAACAAATTAAAATAATTTGAGAGTTGCACCTCATCGCCCTTGTAAGCATAGAATAATATATTAATATAATGATTTTAAAAATTATTGAGAAGACTTATATATAAATACTTGCCTTTGTAGTATTTTATATGCTAAAAATTAAAAGAAAAATTTAAGGAAAATGTAATATAGTGAGTTGCTATTAGGAGAAAGAGAAGAAATGATATTTAAAAAGAAATTAATGAGAGTACCAAGATGATAAGTTGATTAAAATAAAAATGAGAAATTTTAGGAGAATATTACAATGGTAAGTTGATTTCAAAAATTTTTATTCAAAATTTTATAAAAACTTGAGGAGAATATTACGAACGGTGATTGTTTATTTAGGAGTACAAGGTAATTGTACTTTTTGATATAGAAAAATAAAATATAGTTAGTTGTTTTAAGGAGAAAGAGGAGAATTGGTATTAAAAGTAAAATTAGGAGAATATCAATATGGTAAGTTGATTTAAATGAAAAACAAAAGTTTTAGCAGAATATTATGATGATAAGTTGATTTCAAAAATTTTAATTAAAGATTTGTAAAAATTTTAGAAGAATATTACGAGCGGTGGTAGTATATTTAGGAGAATATAAGATAATTATAATTTTTTATATTTATTAATTAAAAAAATTAGAAAAATAGAATAAATCGATCTGCGATGCGCCACGTAAACGCTTTCGTCTTCTCTTTTATATAAGTATTTTGATGATTTTGTAAAATTTTGTAAGAAAATCTCCGATGGATTAAACCCCTAGTTAAAATTATATAAAACATTCTATAAACAAATATTATAGAGATTATATAAAATTTCTCAACTCCATTGGAGCATTCTCCTTATCAAAATTTTTAGCCAACCCTTTATATTGACTATATTTATCAAATCAGTCTAGATTTGTAACAAAATTACGTATCATCTTTTATTATATATTAAAATAAAATTTATATTTATAATATTTAGCAAAAAAAAAAAATTTATTTATAATAACATAAAATAATAATATCATATTTTTTTAAAAATAGAGGCAAATATTATATCAACTTTATTGGAGTACATCACCTTACTCGTTCAACAAATTTATATAATCGTTATTTTACATAATTTGAGTCAACTATTTTAGTAAATATTATTGGAGATGCCCTATTATTATGATTGATGTTAATGTTGTCGATGTTATTGTTGTTGTACATCTAATTATGGTCCTCTGTGCGTTTGCTTGGCTAAAGGCAAATTTTAACCATTTTCTACTTACCAATCATGAGAATAACGATCGGCGGGAATAATTACCGAGAATAACGGATTGGATAAACATATATTTTTGGGGTAACTTCTAATATGTTATCGGAATATTACTTGAAATTTATATTTTATTAATCCTGAATACGCAGCTGAGTTTTGGGTATTTGACAATACGCATAATTTAGTTGGGCTTGGGCATATACACATTCACTTTCTTTTCTTCTATTCAAAAGTTGGTACATCACTTGCGGCCATGATCCTGTATTCACATACTATTTTATTTTAATATTTTAATTATTGAATTTGTTATAAAATTTTCTAACAAATTCAATAAATAAAATATTAAAACTAAAATAATAAGATAATAATTGGTACAAAAGAAAATGTTATTTTAAAATAAGTATATTCGAATATATGTATTCATCAAATTATATAGTAATGTGGAAATAAATAAAATTATAAAATAATTATGAACATTGAAATAAATTTTGAAATACATAGATTCATAAACATTGCTTGTAAATAGAAATTAAAGATAGAGTTTAATTAAAGCAGTTTTAATTAACTATACTTTAAAATGACATATTAAAATAACTAGATCACTATTACTAATTGTTGACGGAGGAATCTGGTAACAACAAAGTTCGAGGTTTTTCGTCGGGATTAAGATCTATGACGGTGGTTCTTCGCCGGAAAATCAAGCGGCGTGTGGTGGTTTATGGTTGTTTTAGGTTGAGATTGATCAGAGTAAGTGGTGGCTCCCTTATCAGCTATCAACTTCTTACCCCTCTCAATGTGCCTACGTACCCTTTATATAGGGATCAAGCCTGACGTAGTTCTTTGGGAACAAGAAATCTAATGGGGTTAGACTTCTTATTCCTAGGCCCGATAGAAACCCACACAAAATCCATCTTTCACTAGTTTTAGGAATGTCCAACTATGAGGCCCAACCGCAAAGGCCCAAGGCTCGTCCGCAATCGTAGGACTTCACGGATAATGCATCTCCCTGCGCAAGGATAACACTCCGCTACAGCTATCTCCCTTGATTTACGGACGCATGTATAGGCACGGTTCACCCCAAATGTCGGACGCGTCACTGTCCACCGAATGAGGATAACCCACCAGATAACAGGACAGGTGATCCCAAGCTCTTGGGTGCAGAGTGCAGGATGACTCCAAAGTTCTCCAACGAGGACACCTGTTGAATACAAGAACAGAGTTCCCAATACACACACCAAAGTTAACCCCGCATCCCCAACGAGGACACCCGTTTTAATACATGAGGAGGCCTTCAATCATCAGGCATACCCCTGAAGGCCTTCAAGCTTTTCACGGACATCTCCCTCCTTGACCCTCTCAAGAAGGGAATTCTTCAAAGAGTACCTGCAAGAAATATGTTAGTGGAAATATCCCTCCATTGCTCCTTTTCATGCATGCTTTGTCCTGAGCTCAATCCTGAAAATACATTCTCAAAAGACAGGACGCGTCCTGCATCTCTGGACGCGTCTTATCTTCCATGAAATTCGTATCTTTCTTATGACATCCAATTATCATGTCATTCCACACAATCAGGACGCGTCCAACTGGGCGCGTCTTCTTTCCTCTTTTCCAAAGGACCATTACTGGTAGGCACTTCCACCATTATGGACGCGTCCTGGAATCTTGGGCGTGCTCCCTCTTTTGCAACGCAAAACCGAGTTTGACTTTAATTAATTCGCATTTGACCCGTATTGATCCAATACCAAATTTTGGGTATAACACTAATACTAAAACTGAAACCATTGATACCGACAAACAGACACGTGCCCCGCTCTTAATATTTTCCTCCCCTATCATTAAATACCTATTGTTATACATCATACTGGATGACCAGTTTTAACTTTACTAATTAAAAAAGGTATTCATTTAGTTTACTTCAGTAATAGGAGATGTAAGTTTATAAGTTTTGATTTTAATTGCTGTGTAACTTGCATTTGGCGTACTATAAAAAGGCTATGCATAAACGTAATTAATAGATAAGTCACATGATTAATATATGTAATCATTTATTTTCTCTGTGCACTTCTATCTAAATCCTAGTTATAGTATATATTATTTCATAATACGTTATCATCTTACAAGAACAACTTGAAGCACAACAAAGTATATTGTTACAAGTACTCAAAAATAGGTATTAGAGGAGAGAAGGCAAGTTTTACTCAAAATCATGTTTAGATTATTGTCTCTATTATTCTTACTGTATTTTTTAGAATAGCTTACAAATATACACTCCAACTTATTTTATAATTATGTAGTAATAATATGTACTTTAGTCGATAAAGTATTTATTCATATTAACTATTATATTTCTATAATTTATATCACAAAATTAGATACATTAATCATCCAACAAATACTTTTAATATAAATAACATATTATTAGAAATGACATGTATTTTTTATGATATACAAAATATATAGCATAATTATTCACCAAATAATTGTAGATGTCAACAGTTAACTATCTTTTTGGATAGCCGTTGACATAATAACTTATCAATTGATAAATTTTGTAACACTTTCAAGTATATCTCAATACTAGTTAATTTTGGGAATATTTATTTTGATATCATGTTGACTCAATGGATAAATAAAATAGGATGGTTAATTATAAATGTGAAATGCCATGTAATTCTATCTTAGTGAAGTGAGTCATCAACGTTTAAGGAGAAAAATACCATCAACGGCTAAAGGGCATCAACGGAAATAGTCTATCAACGGCTAAGGAAAGCAACTCATCAACGGATAGAGTTATACGCTATCAATGGCTAGAATAGAAAATAACAATTGATAGTGACTTAACAGAGCACAGATATTCAATCTGACAAAGCACATGGGTTGATGGAGATCTTAGTTTGAAATTGGAAGCCAAAGACAAAAGTTGTATACTATCTTGGAATTTAAAGAAGAAAAAACATTCAACTTTCATGTATGGAAAATTGGAGGGGCCTTCAAGGTTCAAGATTTAAGATTAAGAAAAACAATTCATATAAGGGTCACAAGATGGAGTGCAGAAGCAATTTAGCTAGACATATAGACATGCAATATTTTGTTGTCTAGTATAATTTTAACTTGGTAATATATAAATCAAGTAGAGACAGTGTTTCAACTAAGAAAATAAGTTTATACAGTTTTCAAAGAGCTAAGTTGAGAGCAGTATTTCTAAGAGAAACTTTGTAAAATCAGCTATAAAATTATCTTGTAATTTACACATATTTTTTTCAGTATATAACTTAGGTGGTAAGTTCAACAAAAAATTACCTGTAATTTTTGTATCCTGTGTTTTTAAATTTCTATTTTACATATTATTAAGTTCCAATTCTAAAGAATTTTTATTTGTATTCAACCCCCATTCTACAAATTACATTGTTATGCCCAAAATTCATTATAAAGAATATTCGGGTCAAGACCAGGTTAATTGGATGAAATTAGAAAATTTATGCCTAAAATTAAGGAAAAGATAAGGCAAGTCCTTTTTGCTGTAAGTATAGTGGGCGCACCCTCAAAATAGTGAAAGTAGAAACAACCCCAAGACCCGAAGGCGCGCCCATATAATGCTTTAGCAGGAAAAAGAGTCCTCAGATTGATGAGGGGAAAAGAAAGCTTGAAGACTTGAGGAAGCGCCCTCTAAGTACATAAGGAGCGCCTTCATAGTATATAAAAAGGAATTTGTCGATTGATGCATTAAAGGGTCAAGGCACGCCCTTATAACCTGATATGAGATGACACGCCCTACTGTTATGTGAAGGGATTTTGAATGATCTTTTGAGCTGGCCCATAACCTATAAAAGTGTTAGGGCACGCCCTTATTAAAGGAAGTGTCTTGGAAGTGAACTTCAACATGTTACTTGGACGGGTTCTTTGGATGCATCAAGGAGGAAGGAGGTTACTATTACTAACGTATTTGTTGCAGGTACTCTACTGAAGAACTCCTTCCTGTAATGCAACCACAGGAAGGCGGTGTCTGTGGTCAGAGACCTCCAGTGGTATGCCTGGACGGAAGGCCTCCTGTAGTCAATGAGTGTCCTCATTGGGGATGTGGGGTAAATTCTGCTGTATGCTTTGAGAGCTCTGTCTATGTAGTCAACGGGTGTCCTCGTTGGGAGAGTTTGGAGTATCTTGCACTTTGCATCCAAAAGCTTGGGATCACTTGTCCTATAATCTGGTAGGGGCTCCTTATCCGGGGAATAAGGATGTGTCCAATATTTGGGGTGTACTACGGCTATACCTGCGTCCACGGATTAGAGAAACAGCTAATAGCGGAAGTTTATCCTTTGCCAGGGAGATGCCTTATGTTAGGTCACACACACTGTAGAAGGGGGTTGAATACAGTGTATACTACAATCAAATCGAATTAAGAACACAAGTATGAAACACATAATAATCTTATTAATAAAACAGTATTACAATGGAACCGTTCTCTCTCAGTGATGAACAATTATCACAAGAGCTACTAGGGTTACAATGAATAATATTCTCGATTAAGATAACACCTATAGTGTAAACCCTATGTTGTGTTTATATAGACACACAGTTACAAGATAATCTTCTAATGATATCGAATATAAATCTGCATCCTAAAATATATCAATTAGTTATCTTATCCTCCAAGTCTTCTATTCTTCATAGAATTCTTCTCCATGCATATTTCTTCTTGTTTTAGTCTTGATCTTCTTTCCTTTCAATCAGCCGCCTTCCTTATCTGAAAGTCTTCTTAAATCCTGATATTATCTCCCGATGAATATCTTCTGATATCTTAAGTTCTGATAACTTAAGTTCTGACTTCAGTATAAGTACTGATTTTCAGTTAAGTCCTGATTTGTCCTGTTAGTGAAGATTTGAAAACTAAACACAAATCATTATTAGACATGTCATCACAAATATATCTAACAATCTCCCCTAACTTATAAATTAGCATAATATACAAGTTTAATATATATTTGATGATGTCAAAAACATTAAGTACAAATGCATCTGAGAATTTGACTAGATAAGTACAACTCACAGTCCTTGTAGCTTTTACCATCCTTAAAGTTTAATATCAGCTTTAGCCTGAATATCCTTCAAAATTTAACAGTTGTAGTTCTTGACTTGGCTTCAGTGTGTGATCTCTCGAATGTCAGGAGTTGTTCTGAGATAGTTCTTTAACAAACTCCTCTCAGCATATTCAAGTTCATTCTACATCCTACTTTTTGCATCTTTAGCTATATCTTCTCCTGTGTAAAAGATAGCAGCCCTGAGATCATTAATCTTTGCTTTCCTTATTTCCTGATCCAGTCTGATCATATAAGCTTTGTTAGACTCCAGATTAAATTCAATACCCTTAATACCCAGAAATGTAGTGATTTTGGCGGTATTAGGCTTCATCTCAACTAATTCACCATTGTAAGCTCTGTATTTCGGATAGTATGGTCTGTCAGAATTTACAGAATAAAGTTTCTTCTACCTTTGAATATCAGATTTTAAGTAACTGGCAGCACCATCTGTTGACCTGTTCTTCACTTGAAGTAGAAATAGCACATGTTGCAATTCTTCAAAGTACTTCAAACGAATAGCATCCTTTATTATCTGGAATACCCTCCCATCTGTCATGAAGTATAGCATGATATCTTCTTTTAACACAGAGTGGTAGACCATTTGTATAGACTCCAATTGATTTAGTCTTTCTGGAGTTGTCCCTACTCCTGATTCAGAAAGAGTTGTAGGATCTAAGGTAGAGTTCTTTACTCTTCTCTCATCAGCATTACCCAGTCATGTTTTATCTCTAGCTTCCTTCCCTTGAAGCAATCTACCCTTAAAAACATTTGTTAAAGTCTTCATTGGTTGAGCAGATTGTTGAGCTTTAGTAAATCCAGGTAGTAGAATTTTTGAAGGTTTAACATGAGCAATGTCAGAGGTTTCCTTTTCTTCTGATGTCAAGACAACTTGAGCTCTGTCGGAGGTTGCTTGAATATTGCTTTTCTTCTCTAAAATCAGAGTTGCATCTTCATCAGATTTTGCTTCCAGATCCATAGTTGGCATATATATATTTACAGGTTCATCAACTTTTGCCTTACCCTTGAATCTAGGATCAACTTCCACCTGTGATTTGGACTTGGCCTTAGATGCCTCAGTATCTTTCCTCTCTTTTATCACAATGCCCTTAGGCTTAGGTGGTTTCTTTGCAATGACTTGAGCTTTAGACTTTGACTTAGATTTTTCATTTTTAGCTTTCAGTCTAATATCTTCTTCCTTCAGACTTTCAATATCCATGCCTGGATTGTCCTTTAGGAACAACCTTTTGGAGATCTCTTCATCAAGTTTCAGAATTTGTTCATCAAAACTTATCCTTTTACCAGTATCAGAACTTGTTCTTCTCCCAGCATCAGAACTTGTTCTTTGACTTGTAGTTCTGGCTTTGCTTGATAAAGAATCCATGTCTTGACTTAGACCTCTACTCCTTTCAGAGTTTCCCTGGTCTTCATTATCATCATCCTTACCCTTTAGTGGTTGAACATATTTGCATTTGGACTTAATCACTTTCTCCCCCTTTTTGACATCATCTGGTAGAAGCAGGGAGACAAACAATTCCACAGAGTTTTGGATTTCATTGAGTTGATCTTGTTGAGCAGCTTGATTCTTTAAAAAATGAGATAGTTGAGCTTGCTGCTTATCCTGAGTCTTTTCTATATACCCAATGCGGTCAAAGGCTGGCTGAAAAAACCTTTTCTTTTCCAATTTGACATTCATGTCTTGCTGAATCAGAGTTTCTTGAATTTTGTTCACCTTGGCTTGAGTTATTGAGTGTTGACCTTGAAGGTTCCTGGTACTCAATGCAGTAACTCTGAGCTGTGCTTTGAAGTCATCATTTATCAGCATCTCATCAGCTTTAGCCAGGTGCTCAGCAAGAATATTGGCAGTAGGAACACAATCAACTTTGTTCCACTCCTTGATCCATTCTCTTCCTCTGGAGGTTTCACTCCAAGGTACTGGTGCATCCTCTCTCACAATTTTTTTAATCAAATCAGCTTTATTAAGACTGTTTGTAGAGGTGCATGTCCTGAAGGACCAGCTGCATCAGCATTTTCATTTGTAGCAGCTTCACCAGTATTTTCAGTATTTATTTTAACAGAACTTGCAGAATCTTCAGTATCAGCATCTTGTGATAGAATAATTATATGTGAGGCAATAGAAGATTCATCTGCATTGACATCAACATCTAGCAGTGGAGTTGTTGGTGGAGTGTGTTGAGAAATGGTTGGAGCTTCCAAGTACAGAACCTCAGGTACATTCAAGTTGTGAATATCTATTTCAGCACTTATACCTGGATTTTCAGCATGTACTTGATCAATGATAGGAGACACAGGAGGTGTAGGCATGTGTTCTGAAGTACTCTCTGGCTCTTGAATAGAAGATTTGTGAGCTTCAGTAAGGTCTGGTTCAGTAGTGGGAATAGATTCAATCACAATAGGGTTTTTTGAGATCAGAGATTTCTGACCTCCTTCCTCAGCTGCTGCTTCCATTCCTTCATCAGAACTTGATGATTCTACAGCCCTCCTTGCTCTTTGCTTTTTAAGTTTCTTAGCTGATGGAGAAACTCTGGGAGCTTCATCATCAGAGTTTAGCTTTCTAAGCCTTTTTAGGGGCCTAGAACTCCCAGTTTCTTGAGCTTTCTTAGAAGAGACCTTCTTAACTACTTTAATAACAGGTTCTGATGATTGAACCTATACCTCCTCATCATCAGACTCATCTCTTAAAATTATCTTCCTTCTTTTCTGCTGTGACTGAAGGACTGACTTAGTCCTCTTTGCTCTAGAAGAAGAAGGCTTCAGTTGATTATGTGCTGATGGTTGGTTGGCATGGTCTGATATGAGTATTTGTTGAGTGACAGTAGTAGGTGCTGATGGCTGTTGTGTGTTGGTGGGTTGGACATCAAGATATAACAATGAATATGTAGCAACATCAACATTTACAAGGGCTTGCTTTACTGATAAAGGAATGCTAAGGGGTCTCAAAACTCCCTTCTTGTTGTCAGCAGTAAAAAGATCAGTAAAAGCCCTCTTAGCTAATCTAAATGGTTCTATCTGTTCACTTGCTAATTGTGGTTCATCTGATATACAGTAATTATAAATTAACTGACAGAACCTAGAAAAGTAAACTACATTCTTATCCTCTTTGATTCTATCTCCTATAAAACATAACACAGTCTTTGCATAATCAAAATGAGACTGGTTTATGAGTGCATACCCAATTTGTTGTGACAGAATAGGAATGGCATCAAAATTTGAGCACTTGTTGACAAACATCTTCGTGATGCAATCGAAGAAGAAGCTCCATTCCTTTCGAATATATGGGTGTTTGAGTTGACCCAACTTAGCTAAACTCTGTTCATACCCAAGATTAGCCATCATTTACTGTAGCAATGGCTCCTCAACAACAGAACTGAATTGACAGTTTTCAGGGAGGTGTAGAGCTTTTCGTACTGTTGCCGGAGTAACAACATACTCAACCTCCTTTGCTGTAAACACGATGCTTGGAGTCCCATTCTTACCACCATCATCATAAAGTCCTGTACGCCAAAACGTCAAAACTTGAGATCTAGATAAATAGGATGGCTGCGTCAAAGCGAACCCAATCTCACTATGAGATAAGAAATCCTGAATAAAATGAAGTTCCGAAGGAGCTTCACTCTTAGTGAGAATGACAGCATAGTTGTTGGGGATAAACTTTGCTCCATTAAAGATTATATCCTTAGGTTCCATTGAAAATGAGTGAGAATGTAGAGTGCCTGAAAGGTGTTTGATAAAATGTCTGTATAGATGTGAGAAAATAAGAAGAAGAAAGAGATTATAGAATACAGAAGTAAATAAAAGATTTAAAATCTTTTCTCTCTTTTACTTATACACGCCACTTGACAGCAGTTATTGAGAAGTGGAACAGACTGTACACCTATCAGCCATGCAGTAATTAAGACAAAAGTTAATGGGCACGGGAAATAAGTAATGATTACTATGCACATGCAGTTTTTCAAAAAAAACTGTTCCCACTAAATAAATGATTATTACGGTCTTTATCTCACTTAAACCAATATTCTGATAAAATATAATCGTTGAAGTATTGACCAAAAATAAATCAAGTAAATAAATACTGCCACGTAAGCATTAGAACTTGATTATTATCAGAATTTAAAAGTCATCAGAATATGGATTCTTGACTCAAAAAGTGAATGTTTATTTCTGTAATTCTTCACACAAATACTGATATGGTTTCAACAGAACTTAATCATCAGAACTTCCATCAGAACTTATCCTCAGAATTTATGCAACTAACACTTAAACTGTTCATCTAAAACAACAGTGATCACCACAGTAATTTTCATCATTCATATGGAGTGTAAGTGTGTGCTTTAAGCTAAATATCAGACAAAGAGTAAAGTCTGATTCACTTTAGTACATCTTAGAAATAAGGCATAACTAAGAACTTTGCTCAAAATCTGTCATTAGTCTGAAGTCTACTATAGAATGAGTTCATGCATGAGTCCACCTCAACTGTTTTGTGCTCATTTTATGCATCTTTTGAAATTCCTTTTTACAGTGGCTTCTCAGTGTAAGTGAGTCACGACTGCTTATCAGGATTTATGCTATTATTAGAGTATTTCTCCAGTAATCAGAGAATGTGAAAAGTCACCAAGAAAATTTTATTTTGCTTTTCTAATGCATATTACTTAATACCAGCAATGCACTTGGGTCTTCCCTTCCACATATATTTTTCTCTAGATCTCAAAGGAGTACCTGATATTTATTTCTTTTCTTTACTTTTTCTTTTGATAAGTGAGGCTTATCAGCACTTAGTACATCCATAAGATTTACCAATATCAGAACTTAACAGATAAGAAACACTATTCTAGTTTTTGACTTAGTAATAAGATACACAAAGTAAACCTAACCAAGCTCAATCTCAGAATTTGCTTTTGTTAAAAGATTTCCACATAAACAATTACTTCAAACATGGGATCTTTAGTACATTAGAGACTACTAGGTCAGCATCTAGTACAGTTATCCTCATTGGATTGAATAGTCACAGAAACATTCTTATCACTATCAGAGTTTAGAAATTCACATCAGACAACAATCAGCACTTAAGTAAATTTCAATTTAAGCACAGATTACATAAAGATAGTAATATCTGTAAATACTGATTTTAAAGTCTGATATATCAGAACATAAACTAAGCAGATTTAGAGAAAGAACCTGAAACCATTCCAAGTTCATTTACCAATCTTGTAAAGGTAGCTTCATATAGTGGTTTTGTGAAGATATCTGCTAGTTGTTGATCTGTTGTAACAAAATGCAATTCCACTGTACCTTCCATCACATGTTCCCTTATGAAATGATACCTAATGCTGATGTGTTTTGTCATTGAGTGCTGAACTGGATTACCTGTCATAGCAATATCACTTTGATTATCACAGTAAATAGGGATTTTTGAAAATTCTAACCCATAATCCAGTAACTGATTCTTCATCCAAAGAATTTGGGCACAACAGCTTCCTGCAGCAATGTACTCTGCTTCTGCAGTTGATGTGGAAATTGACTTTTGTTTCTTGCTAAACCAAGAAACTAATCTGCCTCCAAGAAATTGGTAGCTTCCACTTGTGCTTTTCCTGTCAATTTTGCACCCTGCAAAATCTGCATCTGAGTAACCTATTAGCTTAAAGTCTGATTCCCTAGGATACCACAATCCCAGATCAGCTGTACCCTTAAGGTACTTGAAAATTCTTTTCACAGCTATTAAGTGAGGTTCTCTTGGATCTGCTTGAAATCTTGCACAAAGATAGGTAGCATACATGATATCAGGTCTACTTGCAGTTAGATAGAGCAGTGAGCCAATCATACCTCTGTAATCAGTAATATTTACTGATGTACCAGTATCCTTATCCAATTTTGTTGTAGTGGCCATAGGAGTGGATGCACTTGAACAGTCTTGCATTCCAAATTTCTTCAACAAATTTCTGGTGTACTTAGATTGACAAATAAAAGTTCCTTCTTCATTCTGCTTGACTTGAACGCCCAAAAAATAGCTACGTTCTCCCATCATACTCATTTGATATCTTGACTGCATTAGCTTGGAAAACCTTTTACAAAGTCTATCATTTGTAGAACCAAAAATGATATCATCAACATATATCTGCACCAAAAGTAAGTCCTTTCCATGGTTGAGATAGAATAAAGTGTTGTCAATAGTCCCTCTGTTAAATCCACTTTCCAGAAGAAACTGAGCTAATATCTCATACCATGCTCTTGGGGCTTGCTTAAGGACATAAAGTGCTTTATCAAGTCTGTAGACATGATTAGGAAATTTTGAATCTACAAAACCTGGAGGTTGTTCAACATATACTTCTTCTTCCAATTCTCCATTAAGAAAAGCACTTTTTACATCCATTTGAAAGACTGTAAACTTTTTGTGAGCAGCATAAGTCAGAAATATCCTTATGGCTTCCAGTCTAGGAACTGGTGCAAATGTTTCATCATAATCAATTCCTTCATGTTGAGAATATCCTATTTCAACCAGTCTTGCTTTATTCCTTGTAATTATGCCATCACTATCAGTTTTATTTCTGAACACCCATTTTGTACCAACAACTGATCTGTTCTTTGGTCTTGGCACTAGGGTCCATACTTTATTTCTTTCAAATTCATTTAACTCTTCCTGCATTGCTTGCACCCAATCAACATCTTGAAGAACTTCTTCCACTTTCTTTGGTTCAGCCTGAGAAAGAAAAGAATGAAAGAGACATTCATTTGATGTTGTTGTTCTAGTTCTAATACCTGCTTTTGGATCTCCAATTATCAAGTCAGGTGTATGAGCTTTAGTCCACTTCCTTGCAGATGGAAGGTGATCTCTAGAACTGGATGCTCCCCCATGATCCATGCTATCCCCATCAACATTTTTTGATGCTCCCCCTGAAATTATGTTCTCTGAGTTGGATCCTTCAGAATTTGAGTTTCCAGAATTATCAGAACTTGGCCCATCAGAACTTGATGAATCAGAATTTGAGTTTCCCAAATTATCAGAACTTGGCCCATCAGAACTTGATAAATCAGAACTTGAAGAGCCTGTTCTAGGTTTTGATGCTTCTTGAGATGTGGTTGGATCTTCAATATTCTCCCCTGCACAGGTGCATTTTTCTTTGGCGTAGTCACCACAATTTCAATAACATCAGAGTTTAACCCATCAGAGTTTGTAATATCAGGATTTAGACTATCAGAATTTTCAGAATCAGAATTTAAAACTTCATTTTCAAATCTCAGCTGATCATGATCATTGAAATCTTCAAGTCTAGTAATCTTCTAATCATCAAAAGAGACATTGATAGATTCCATGACAACCCTTGTTCTTAAATTGTAGACTCTAAAGGCTTTTGTGGAAAGTGGATATCCAACAAAAATTCATTCATCAGCTTTTAGATCAAATTTGGATAGCTGTTCAGGATGATTCTTAAGAACAAAACACTTGCATCCAAATTGTAAGAACCCTGATTTTTTGGTAATATTTTAAAACTTCAGTGAATAGTAACTGGAACTAATTATGTAGTAGGTATGGAGTTCATCACAAATATGAATAGTGGAATTTTGGAAATCCGAGATCATATTCTTGTTTATCGAGAAAAATAAGTGAATGTAAAAGCCGTCGGAATTCGAAGATTCACGATTATACTACGTGTTTTCGTATTCGTAAGGAATGGCATAGAACCGGGAATACTACATGAAATAAATATTATATCAAGGTGTTTCTATGATCAAGAGAAAGGAATAGAGTTGGTTAAAGGATTATAAGCGATAAAAGAATTTACTATGAAACGAAATGTTATGCGAGTAAACTATCGGAATGGAACGACAATCGCGTGTACGATAAATAATCAAATGAGAAATTAATTCCATGCAATTTTGCCATGTAAAACCAAGCTAACTAGTAGTTAGGAGATGTAACTAGGGATTTAGAAGTTAACTAGAATAGTTAGTGGAATAGTAAGTGAATAGTAAGTGAGTAGTAAGTGGGAGACAAGGAAGTACAAGGCCGTACCTCCTCATTTCTACTCATCTAAATTGTCAACCAAGCCTTTTTTTTGCTGATTTTTTGCCCATAAATACATACTATCAAGCACATCTTATACACTCCCACACTTTAACAAAAAATCAAGTCAAAGCCCCCCATCCCTCTCTTGCTCTCGGCTGCTTCATGCAGAAAAGGGAGACAACTCTCTTCTTCACTTCACTTCTCCATACTTCCCTCTATTAAAAATTATATAAAAATTCACAAAGCTTCCTTACATCCTAGTAAAGGTATTTCTATGATTTTATGGCCAAATTCTTAATGGTTTATGAGAAGCAAATTCTTGAAGTTCAAGAACTTTATGGACTATTTTGACTAACATGGTTTCTTGGTTTTGTTTCTTAAGGATCTAGCCCTTCTAAGTATTTTTCAAGCAAACCAAGCCCTAATAATCTTATTAATAACCCTCCTAGTGCTCAAGAAGGTATAACTTCCAACTCTTTAAAGTTTTTAGGGTGGGTTTAAGAGTTATTTATGATGTAGTGTCAAGATCCAAAAGTTTGTGTATGTGTGAGGTTGTTTTGCCTATATTCTTGCTTAGTACTTGAGGTTTTGAGTTGTGATGCTTGTTTGTTATGCTAGATAAAGTATATAAGGTGTATGTGGGTGGATATTGAGAAGTAAAAAGTGTTATGTTGGTCATAAGTAGTGATTGTCAAGAACAAGTAGTAGAAATGGAATGTGGAGCCTATTGCACTTGGTCTGCTTTCTGCAGTGTATTCAGCCATGTTAATATTTGAAACTTGTGAGTCACTGGAACCCCCATCTCCAACCGATGGAAGAGGGGCTGTCACACTCTCTGCCCTCCACTCGTTCGCTGTTTCTGTACATGTGTGGATCGTCGCGAGAGAATTTACGGTTTAGGAGTTATGACCGTTTTAGTGTAGAGCGTTCATACGAAAAGCCAACTGCACATAGGCCACTTGCATGATGATTTTGAAAGGCTAAAAATGATTTCGGAATCTTGGAAATATCATGATAATTAAATATTAATTTTTCGATTTTATAAAAATGTTTTAGTGAAGTGAATCGATAATCGCGTACTAACTAAGATCGTTGGTTATTGATTTTAGATCGCCAACAAAAGCCCCGAGACCATACCACTCCTTGCACACGAGGCAAGTTTACGAAACCCTATCACAAATTATCCATGCTATATATACTGTTGTGATATTGATGCCATGATTTACAGTTTAAAAATATATGCTTGTCGGTGATATCAATACATTCAAATTATGCGATTGTTCACGATAACTAACTTCGTTTTATACGAGTATGAGAAATTGAAAGATAATTTTTTTATAATACAAGATAGTGGGGGTTGGAGATATTTTAAATCGATTTAATTCCGGAACGAGCCGGACGCGGAAGATTTCTATTTCAATAAACAAGTGATTTCGCGTAACATACATATTAAGAGAATGATTGAGATTTGATTTATAGCTATAAGAGATGATCGAATATTCACTCAAGGAATATCCTATTTGATTATTTATTTATATGTAATACCTAAAGAGTTACTAAAATATCCGGAAAATTCTTAAAGAGAAATTGAAAAGTTTTTAAATCAATTCACTCTATCTAAAACGTATGTAACCATTCGAAGGATAATTATAAGATGTCAAATCCTGTCTTAAGTATTAATTAAGATTTTTATCAATTCATTGAACCTTATTGAGAAATATTTTGTACTTAAGGTTTTATCAATTCAATGAACCCTTCTTATAAATATTATGAGAACGTAAATATTCAATATTCCGTACTTCTAAAAAATCATTTAAAAATAGACATAGTTCCTAAGGATACTTTCTAAATTATTCAAAATTCTCGGAAGAGATCAATCATCCGAACTTATCAAAACCTTAGGGAACTTAGTCTAGAAGCATAAGGGTTTTGCTTCCTCGCTCAACGAAAAACAAGTGAACAATATATGTAAAACTCTACTACAATTAAGGGTTTGAAAATGATTTTAAATTCAAAACTCCGACAACTCCCAAGGATCAATTGAATTAAAAGTGATGAATAAATCATCTTATTTAAAGGTCAACTCAAAACGATCTATTCCTTCGATAAAGGATTTTATGTAAATGATATAATTGTTTTGGGACTGGAATGTGGCCTGCCCGACACGGAGAGGTATCAGGTAGTGACCAAGCACGGAGTGGCGCATTATACAGTTATATGATCTCTGTTACCATTGACTTTAGGACTTGCACGGAAATGGGCAACCATCGTGTAATGTCTTGATAAGCCCAAAGGCGGCTAGGTTTGTATTCCTTCTACTAGTAGAGAAAATTTCGTATTCGGCTGATCACCGGTACGTGGTTTATTCGAGTATAGTCCCTTTCCTCCACTTTGGATAAATTGTTGCGAAACCTACAGCAGAAGGCCGATAAGGCTGAGTTTTAAATAAGGATGTTGATGTATATATATCACATCCATTTGAGAATCTTGGTTCAAGCATCATATTGAGATTTTGAGATAAAATAAGTACGAGTATAAACTGATTAAACTGATACATTTAAAGTTGAGTTTATCATATAATTGACAAGAATATAAACTTTTAGAAACCTTGGATATACAATGCTTAATGGTTGTTTTTCCCTAAATGATCATATTTAAATAATGGATATCTATATCTTGATGAGTGTTAATGCTCACTCTTGCTTTTATAAATATCATATCACAACAGGTTACCAGTATGACCCGAACCAGGACGACTGCCCGCAAGCGGGTAGGGGACGCACGTGAGTACCGTAGACTGTTCGTCCGCCAGCCACCTCAGGTAGACGAGTAGAGATAGTTTCCTTTTGAGGACTTGAACCAAGACTAGTTGTGACTCGAGCCAGTCTCATGTAGAGCTGTTCTCGGCGTTCACCCTTTTTGGATAATTTCCTTCGGTCTGTAATAACTTAACTACTTTAACGTTAATTTAGTAATGTTTCTGAGCATATAACCTCTCTGTGTGTGAGTTTGGTTAAAAGGTCGAGTAATGATGTGAAAAGAGGATTAATTATTTATTAGACAATATTAAGTGATCGTAACAACCCGAATTCCCGACCTTGAATTTGGGGGTGTTACAGAAATGGTATCAGAGCCCTAGGTTATAAGTCTCAGAAACGTTAGGTGAATCAACTGAATCAATGAACTAGAACTCACATAGAGTTCGTAGTCGGGCTACGAGGGTAGCACTGACATTAAGGACCCTTAGGGGTGATTTAAGTATCCAAGGATAGTTGTGTTAAATGACTTGTAGGTACCCGATGTGTTAGACCCTGAGGCTGTAGAGGCGTACGAGAGAGAGCATGATGAGGCCCTTTTAGCTGAGACCGAGGTAACTGACCCTGCCCCCACTGTGGGCTTAGAGGTATTCGAGTACCCGGAGACTGACCCTGAAGAGGACCCAGAGGAGGACCCCACTGAGCCAGACACCGAGATAGCCCCTCCCGAGGATATTCCATACGGCAGCACGGAGGTTCCATCTCCAGAGATGATGAGGGTGGATGTGCATCAGAGGTTGATAGAGCGTTTATCAGATCGGCTTTCAGCAGCCCAGGCTTGAGTCGCTGAGCTCGAGAACGAGACGGGAGTAGCAGATTGATAGCTCTGCAGGCCAGAGTCACTGCACTGACTGAGGAGTTAGAGGCGGAGTTAGGGGCAGCCACCCCAGTGAGGACACCCACCCCGCCCCCTGTACCAGTTAGTCCCGCACGGACTGAGACTGACGATGACATGGACCCTATTCTTGACGGTGTGACAGCGACTCCTGCAGATTCTCCACTTCCACCACCCATACCAGTCATATCCCTAGCAAATCACGACTGGGTGGTAGGTCGCTATGCTACTGATCTGACAGCGACCGAGGCCCGTATTTCCGAGCTGAGGAACCAGCTTTCCATCGAGCGGCACATGAGGATAGAGGCCCGAGGCAGGCGAGGATACCCCAGCGCCCGACGCGTGCGCAGGACCATTCACCGTATAGAGCAGAGGACCATCGGTAGAATTCACCGCTTATCCCTACAGCGTGACTTGGTGAGTAGGCACGAGGTTATCAGGGTTGTGGTCCACGCTATGAGGCGGATTCGTGATGTTGCTCATGGCTAGTGGACACTGTTAGTAGTTGGTTGTTGTTCCTCAGCGGTGGTACTTAGTTATTTTGTGATAGTTTTTTTGGTTGTTATCTTTGATAGTGCCACCCGCTAAGGATTATTGTATTAAGGCAGATTGTACTTATATTATTCAGTATGTTGTACCCAGACCTGGCATATGGCTAAATTATGTATAATTATCGTGTTGATTAGTTGCGATTTCTAGATTGTGGTTTAATTTTCTTTCATACCTGCATAATTATATACTGTCATAACAAGTCAGGAAGCATGAGGATTGGCAAATGAAAACAACCTAAATAAGTTTATGTAACAGGAAAATGCCGCCAAGGAGAATAGTAACAAGAACTCGCCCGGCTGCATCTGGCGGCCAGGGCAGTAATAATGAACAAGAGCATCGAGCACATACCCCACCATTAAGAATTAACGAAGAACAAAATGAGTATGATGATGAGGACTATGAAGAGTCAGAGGCTGAAGATACTCAGGGGATGGAAGTGCCAGTGAACCCTATTGAGCAGTTTGTAGAATTTCTGAGGCAAAACCTGCAACATCAACGACCACCCCAGCAACCCCAGCAACCCATAGCTAATGCGTTTAAATCTTTCAAGTCGGTCAAGCCCCCAGAGTTTCACGGTGTTGCTGACCCAGTTCAGGCCAGGGCTTGGCTGAAAGAGGTAGAAAAGACCTTTGAGCGAATTGGCACTGAGGAAGCCCACAAGACTAATTTTTCCACTTATCTCTTAAAGGACGAGGCTAACTATTGGTGGGAAGCCAAGAAAAATATGGAGCCCCAAGGGATTGTTACTTGGGAAAGATTCACTGAGTTATTTTTAAAGAAGTATGTCCCGAAGTTTATGGAGATTGAGATGCAGTGAAAGTTCCTAGAGCTGAAACAAGAGAATATGAGCATAGCGGAATATGAAGCTAAGTTCACAGAATTGTCGAGGTTTGTGCCATAGCTGGTGGGCACCAAAGAGCAAAAGGATGAGTGATTTCAATAGGGATTGAAGCAGTGGATTCAGAACAAGCTAGAAATTCTGGAGATAACTGACTATGCCACCCTAGTGTAGAAGGCCACAATAGCTGAAACAGGGAATGAAATGAGCCAGAAAATGAAGCAAACTAAGAAACGAAAGTTTGATGGTCGAAGCAGGAGTGTGGGAGGGGAGAGCTTCCCTAGTAAGTTTGTCAGGGGGACGACCTCCCAACCCAACCGCAGTACAGGATTCGGGGGATCAAGGAGCGTGAGTGTGGCCCGGAGCGGGAACCAAACGGGAATGTCTTATCATAGCCAACCACGACCTTCTCTGCCAGAATGCAAGAGCTGTGGTAAGAGGCATTATGGGCAATGTATGCAGAAACCGGTGACATGCTTTAAATGTGGTAAGGTAGGGCACTATGCCACAACTGGTAACCAGGAAGCGGCTAAGTGTTTTCAGTGCGAAAAGACAGGACACATGAAGAAGGACTGCCTTGTGGCAGCCCCAGCTAGCTCGAGGGGTAGTGTAGTTGTATCTAATAGAGTGCCGACTGCCAGGACCTTTAATATGACTGTGAAAGATGCCGTAAGGAACACCAATGTTATAGCAAGTACGCTCCTCCTAAACTCCAATCCCGCCAATATGCTGTTTGATTCTGGAGCTACTAAGTCTTTCGTATCTAAAGAATTTGCTGAAAAATTGGACTTAAAAGTGGAACCTTTGAAAGAATCTTTACAAGTAGAAATAGCTAATCAAGAGATTATCCCTGTAAATCAAGTTTATGCTAACTGCAACCTAGAATTAGGTGGAGTAAGATACCCAGTAGATTTAATTCCCTTTCGATTAAGGGAGTTTGATGTGATATTAGGAATGGATTGGCTATCTAGAAACCATGCCCAGATTGATTGCGAAGGGAAGAAAGTAAAATTGAAAACACCTAGTGGTAAGAGTATAATAATTAAGGGGCAACGGCAAACCAAGAAATTTCTAACTATGGTGCAGACCAAGAGACTTTTAAGGCAAGGATGTGAGGCCTACTTGGCTCACGTGGTGGATACCAAACGAGAAACCCCTGAGATCCACACCATACCTGTAGTTAATGAGTTTGAGGATGTATTTTCCAAGGATCTTCCCGGACTACCCTCGTATCGGGAGATATAATTTGCCATTAATTTAGCTCCCGACACGGCACCAGTATCAAAGGCCCCGTATCGTTTGGCCCCCATCGAAATGAAAGAGTTGGCTGATCAGCTGTAAGATCTATTGGATAAAGGAATGATTAGACCGAGCGTGTCCCCGTGGGGTGCACCCGTATTATTTGTGAAGAAGAAGGACGACAGTATGAGACTGTGCATCGATTATCGAGAGCTGAACAAGCTGACCATTAAGAATAAGTACCCATTGCCAAGAATAGATGACCTCTTTGACCAACTAAAGGATGCAACGTGTTTTTCCAAGATTGACCTTTAGACAGGTTATCATCAACTTAAGATCAAACCGGAATATATACCTAAGTCTGCATTTCGCACTAAGTATGGACATTATGAGTTCCTAGTTATGTCATTCGGTTTGACTAACGCGCCCGCGGCTTTCATGGATCTGATGAATAGAGTCTTTAAGAAGTATCTGGATGAATGCGTGATAGTCTTCATCGATGATATTCTAATTTACTCTAGATCGGAGGAGGAACATGCAGAACACCTCAAGATAGTATTGGAAATCTTACGGAAAGAAAAATTGTATGCCAAATTCTCAAAGTGTGAATTTTGGTTGAAAGAAGTTCAGTTTTTGGGTCATGTGATTAGTAAGGAAGGAATTCTCGTAGACCTTGCAAAGAGAGAAGCTGTTGCTAATTGGTAACAACCAACCACGCCCACCGAGGTAAGAAGCTTTATTGGACTGGCCGGGTATTATCGAAGGTTTGTAAAGGATTTCGCCAAGATAGCAGGCCTGTTGACTAGACTTACTTGGAAAATGGAAAAGTTTGTTTGGACAGAGAAATGTGAGGAGAGTTTCCAAGAATTGAAGAAAAGGTTGGTATCGGCCCCAGTGCTGGCCCTACCAGACGATAAAGGGAACTTTGTGATTTATAGTGATGCGTCCCATAAAGGTTTGGGATGTGTGCTGATGCAGCACGGTAAGGTGATTGCCTATGCATCCAGGCAATTAAAGGAATATGAAGTGCGGTACCCCATCCATGACTTAGAATTAGCCGCCATAGTGTTTGCCCTTAAGATGTGGAGACATTACCTATACGGAGAAAAGTGTGAGATTTATGCTGACCACAAGAGTCTTAAATATATCTTCACCCAGAAGGAGCTAAACATGAGGCAGAGAAGGTGGTTAGAATTGATTAAAGACTACGACTGCGAAAATCTTTATCACCCGGGGAAGGCCAATGTGGTGGTCGATGCCCTTAGTCGTAAGGAAAGATTGAAAAGGATCACCACGTCAGAGGATTTGATCAGAGAATGAAAAGTTAGAGATTGAGGTCAAGATCGCTGAGCCAGGGACCGAAGGCTTGTATGAGATGGTTATGCAACCGGAGCTACTGGAAAAGATTAGGTGATGCCAAGAAATAGTGTTGAGGGAGAACAAGGAACTGGTAAGCGGAGAGGAGGTGTAACACCCCCAGATCCGGGGTCGGGGATCCGGGTTGTCACGAGTTCCATTTCCCTTAGTAACACCCAACCTTAATAATTAATCAACTACTCTGTACTGTGACCCCACAATAAACACACACACCACACGTTATAGTCTCAGAGATGAACATCCAAAAATAATCACAAGTCATTTTATTCCACAATTATCTGCCAATACACCTTAGAAGGTTTTCTGAATAAATTTACATTTTCTTTGCCATTATTACAATTCGTAAATATACATAATCTGGTACATCAAAAGTTGAAGCCTAGTCTATTGGTATTTCCCTACCTCAGCTACAGTGACTTCAACACCTATAGGAAACTGCGGAATGCTTCCTATCCGCTCGCGAATTGGGAGCTTGGTCCTGTTCATCTTATCTATCTGATGTTGTGTGATGAAAGAAGAAAGCAAGGGTGAGCAGCAAGCCCACCAAAATAATATGTATATTGATTAACAATATATGAGCCTACTCATAATACTCATGAAAGTCTTGGTCAAAAGAAATGAACCAAGTTGATATCTTAATGCGATGAAGTCGCAAAATATTCAGTATATATACATATATACTTTTCAAAATATTGGAAGTCCTCTTCCATGCATAATATACACAAAGTCCCAGTGTATAACTGTATATAAAAAAAATATCGTTGCAAGGTGATCTCATATATCTAACCTTGTCTCAACGTTTTTCTGAAAATCTTTGTCATATATAAGACAATTATTAATTAGATATAAGTTTAAAAGATGAGGTTACCAAATACCCCAATATACTTATATCTTTCCCAATACTACTTGAACTACCACCGTTCAAGTTATAACCAGTTTCAAAAGTTCATCACATAGATGAGACTACAAGACAAGATTTGAATAGATTCAATCTTTGAAATATTATTGAATGAAATAAAGTTACGAGATACTTTATTTAGTCCCGATATTTATATATCCACATATATATAAAACATTTCCTGGAACCTCTGTTATGTAAAGTATGAACAGAGTTTGAAACATCCAATGAATTTTGGAAAGGAAAAGAATTTTTTTGGCATAAACCAGATATCTTGCTGATCAGGCAAAGATACCAATAAATAACCTTTTCTACTAGTAGATGGACGAATTCCCCACTAGTCATCACCCTGGTCTCAATAGGACCTTATGCTGGACTGCCACTCAGCCACTTATGCATTTGATGGACTCCTACTGAGCCACTTACACTATCATGGACGCCCACTGAGCCCATGTTGCTTATGCCGACTCAATAGATGGACTTACTTCCCGAACGTTGGGTAAGTAATCAATTCATTTACCAAAACTGCAACCTTGTTGCGAATATAAAATACACCACAGAGCCGGATCCCTCAGGTTTTGAGCGAGTATTTAAATCCCCTTAAAAAGGAAGATCTTAAATATAAAAATGAGTTTTGGGATCCGCTCTAACTTTTAAAAATCATTTTGAAGACTCGAAAACACTTTATAGAGTGTTTGGAGTAAAGCTGATTTAATGAAGTAAATCAGTCCCCAGAATATTTAGAAAATGACTGAATATTATTATTTAAATAATATTCCCATAAAGAATAATCCTTATAAAAATAATCGAAGTAGAAGTATTAAAACTTATACTTGAAATGGATAGCAAATAACCAAAGATATACTTATACGAAAGTACTATCTTTATTTGAATAATCGAAAATAAGTTTGATTATTTACACCTTATTCTTTAATAAAATAAAGAACAAATCTCAGCAAATAATCGGAGTCATAGATCCTCAAATGAATATTCAAAAATATTCATTAAATAATATAAACTGAGTCATAAGCCCTCGAATGAATATTCAAATAATATTCAATAAATAATATAAAAGAGTCATAAGCCCTCGAATGAATATTCAAATAATATTCAATAAATAATATAAAAGAGTCATAAGCCCTCGAAGGAATATTCAAAATAATATTCATTTAATATAAAAGAGTCATAAGCCTTCGAATAATATTCGAAATAATATTCAATAATAAAACAAAGTTAAAGTTATCGAATAAACCTTATTCGATTAATAGTTTTGAAAGCTATGACCATATATATATATATATAAGTTTATATATATATATATTTATATCCATATATACAAAATCTACTCGGGATCCTCGACTCCCGGTTTTAGAAAATATTTTCACCTTTGGGTCCCTATACTAAGGGTATATGCAAATTACCGCTATCCTCTAGCATAGGTATTATCAACTGAATCAACATATATATATGGAAAGAATACGAAACAGGCATGCATATATATATACCATAGCAGCATGCTTCAATATATTGCAACATTTGCTAATTAACCAACATGCATCTATCGCAAGATAATGCAAATACATATATACATCACAACAACAGTTATAACTGGTAGAAAACTTGCCTGAGCGACTGGGGGTTACGAATGGCTCGGGACGAGTCTGGTAACCTATAAACAACAAGTAAGTTGAAATTAAACCAAAGTCACTTGTAAATCTATACTTTAACTAACTTAGACTCTAACGCTTATTTTGCGCTTATTGATTCTCTTAAGTCACTCGGGTACCCTCGGCTCCACCATTTTTAATAATTTAACCTTTACGAGTTTTAAGGCGATTCCTTCGCGAGTGTCTTACCAACTGCCTAACACTCTTACCATAATTGTTTCATACATTAATTAACCCTTTTTGGTCTTTAACCTATGTTTCAAAGTAAGGCGAGGGGAAAAGTTTCGTTCGCGAAATGCCGTTACTTGAAACGGTCGTTTCTCCTAAACCGTGCATCGGAATCGAACGAACTACATATCAAAACGAAGCTCGTAACATGAGCTATCTAGACATGGCAATGTTCAACATCTAGCAGGGGGTTCTCAGGTCCTAATGTTATGCACAAAAACAGTCTAAAGAAAATCGGACGTTACGACGACTATGTTTACGCGATTTCCCAAATTAAACCATTCCAAATCAACCACAATTCAACCCACAATCACAACCCAATAAAAACTCCATCCAAACTAAATCATAACAGCCCCAACAACTCCACATTAACAATTTATACTTATTCCCCACATGAACTAAAAGCTTTACTTAGGTTCATTAACTAATAACCAAGATTTCCAACTCCAAAAATATCACAAAATCAACCCATCTCTAAACACACAATAATCATGCCTTTCACCAACTAAACTACTCATAACAAGCTTTAAACATGATTACAAACCCATTATACTAACCCATCATCTCAACATTAGGAAATCTAAACAACAAAACTTAAAACTAAGATCATGAAGAGTTATACCTTCCTTGAAGCTTTTAATCCATGAAAGATCCTTGGAATGCCCATGGAAGCCTTAATCTAACCTCCTACAAGCTTGTTCTTTCAAAGAAATCAAGAACACAAAAATTAATTTCAAGAAAGTACTATTCACCATCTTCTTCCTTGATTTCTAGAAAAAGATTGGCTTGGAATTGGAAGCTTAAACTTATAGGAAGTATGTAACTTAACTAGGAGAAGCTAGGATAATTACCTTGTAAAATAGCAAGTGGAGGAGCTTGGACTTTCATTTTTTAAGAAAAGAGGCCGAGAGTTTGAAGAAGAAAATGGGGGTTTTGTGTTTTTTGATGAAAATGAAATGTTTTGGCTTGGTTGGTTGCTTTTTGTCTTGTTTTAGTAAATTACCTAGTTGCCCTTGATTTTGTGTGGTTAAAAATCAACCACATCTCCTTCCCCTTATGTCATGCTTATGTCACATTGCTATGTCATCACTACTTTGCCACATGTCTCATTCTTGTGGTGTGATGATGTCACCTTACTTCTAACCACATGTTTTAGCTTATATTAGAAGCTTCCTTCTCATGTTACTTGCATGTGCTTGCCCCTTGGACGTTTATTTGTTTTACGGTTCGCTTAACTCTCTTTCTCGTTGATCGTTTGAGGGATCATACCCGGGATCTTATAATCCTCTCTTATAATCCTTGAATTTAAATCCCTTTAATCATGTTACCTTATACTCAATTGTTTCGGTATCTGGTGGATTTTCGAGAAAAATCAAAGTGTTCGGAATTGGATTCTGACGATCTTTACATACACTTATTTACTTTATGAAATACTAATACGATCTTAGAATATCCATAACAGAACCCCTACATAGTGTGGCATGAAAAGTTTTCTCATTCAGCAAAAACACTATTCATAAGGGTTTCAAAAATTTCCAAAAATTGGGGTTATTACAGTCTCCCCTCCTTAAAAGGATTCCGTCCCGGAATCAGATAGAAAATGAATAGGGATACTCTCTTAGCATTGCACTTTTTAACTCTCGAGTAAATTTTCCCACATTGTGGTTCTACCATCAAACTCTTACTAGTTTGATAACCCTTCTCCTAAGCACTCATTCCTTTTTACTCTATACCCTTCCTGGTTGCTCCATATAGGTTACGTCTGGTTGCATGTCTATGCGCTCATATGCCCCTATTTGTCTGGCATCCGAATTACACTTCCTTAACATTGATACGTGGAACATGTTATGAACTTGCTACAGGTTCGGGGGTAGGGCTAGCTCATATGCTAACTTCCCAAACGTCTTAATATATCCAAGGGTCCAACAAATTGTAGACTTAGCTTTCCTTTCTTTCCGAACCTCATCAATCCTTTCCAAGGGTTTCCAAGGGGATACCTATAACATTACTAGGCCCCCTATTTCATACTCTTTGCCCTTTTTGAGTCAAATCATCATACCTCTTATGTCCATCTTGGGTTACTACCAGCCGTCCTCTGATTAGATCTATTATATCCCTGGTCCTTTGGACTACTGCGGGTCCGAGCATGTTGCGCTCTACAACTTCATCCTAACATAAGGGAGATCGACATTGTCTTCCCTCAAGGATCTCATAAGGCGATATCTCAATACTGACATATGATCTATTGTCGTAAGAAAACTCAATCCGTGTTTAGTGATCATTCCAAATTCTTTCAAGTCTATTGCACAGACTCTCATTATAGCTTTTAGCATTAGAACTTTTGCTTCTCAATACCCATTCTTTTCCAGTTCGTAATCGCTATCACCTTCCGTTCCTAATATTATACTGGTTATACTTTTGCTCGTTAGCGTTCTATAACCTTTTAATAACCACGTCAACCTTAGTATCACGAATGTGTTTCCATTCCGCATACTACCACCACTTTATTACTCCTTTTTCAGTTGTTTCTATTTTCCAAAATTTGATCAATCAAATAGAAGTAAAGGAATTTGTTGAGAGATCACTATGATCATGAACACTTGTTATATCGCATAGTTAGTACAGAAGGTGGCCAGCCTTTAGTACTTGACAAGCAATTAAACAATAGTTGGTATCCTACTCGGCTTCTATCACACAAATAGATAGTCATTCGGCAATACCTCCCCTTTTGGAAGGGTTGTTCTTCTCAGCTTATATGAAATAAAAAGAAGAGAAAAGAACGAATTGAAGAGAATTGTATATATGAAAAAAAATATACTGCCACAAAATATCTGGCTTGGAACCTACCTCTGAACTATAGAGGTTTATCATAGGAGAACAAAATATAAACGTATTTATATCAGCATCAAGTATTATAGCATCGTATTTCCCATGCCTAAATATTTTCTATTCCGTCCATCATTCTATGGACCAATGCTCTTCATCGAGCTTGTACACAATCACCTTTGAAACTCCCTCGATTTCGAAAATCGAACCTGGGATCTCATTCTAGACATCATCGTTACTTGAATTCTATGCTTGCACTGTAACCTTCCTCGTATAATAATACGACTCTCTATTGATAAGAAAGAATAAATATTCACTCGGTAGATACTCTACTTACTTAGTCTATCAATGATAACTTATACACTACCACGACCCGATTAGTGGTACTCAATCTCAACACCCATTCCAATACAACTCTCACGGTTGTAATCGACTCATTACTCACAGAATCATTGCTGCATTACTATGGTCCACTACTGACCTACTGTCGTCATTCACGTTCCATGAAATCTTAATATCTAACCATACGGAGTCCATAACTGTCGTATCAAATTCTTCTAAAGAGTTAACATAACCACCAATCATAATTCATGAAGAACACTCCTGATCCTGACATATATACATGACATGAAGCAGATAAAATTGTAGAAGAGTTTCAATCAAAGCAATGATAGCAGGTTAATACCATTCGTAAGCATATGCCTTCAATAGAAGACTTAACTCAAAGGTTCGTCTAGTCCTTTTTATAACATGGTCCTGGCTTATCTCAAGATAGTGCCTTCTGAGATAGATAGCCCGCTCATGGCAATTACACGAATTAAACCTTTACCAACTACTATTACGGTTGGGTATTGCACAATCATCAGAAGGAATGTCAATCTTCCAAACCATAATACAACCTTCACAGCTTTAACCATCATCACAGCATTCCTTTGGCACAAGCGCCTATAATTATCCTCTTACCTTTAAAGTGTCGGCCACCTCTTTGGCCTTTCTTGATAGTAAAATTTCCTTACAGTCAATGTCATTTTAACCACCTCCAAATAAATTTTCTACCTTATTTCAATCACAACTTATGTGAAAATGCTTTCCTTAAAATCTGATGAGTAAAAAAAAATTACCATTTTTCCATAAGTTATCCCCTCAGTCTTTAGAGGTTAATCACTGTCATGACTGACTCTCAATCATAATTAGAACATCTTTTATCTTAAGTCCTAATTGCCCTGAACAATTTCAACCTTTACTGGCTCGATCCATACCCTCTCGTGGTTTAACACGTGCCTTACTTGGCATCATTATAATTACGTCATATTTCCTTTATCAACATTTCTATTCTTGAGAATTTTGAATATTACCTTTCTCCTTGTAAAACCTCTAAGGTTATCCTTCAATCGTTCCTCCTGTATTCCCTAGATACAGGGCATATCAAAATACCATTTACTAATACCAGAATCATAGTCTATATACTTCTGAAAAAATTTCTCCATTGATCCTTAAAGGTTGTTATTACCTTAATCCTTTCCAATTCATACTGTCAAAACTCATACTATCCCTATTAAGGGTGAAATGCCAACCTTTATGCATTTCCCTAGGATTCATTTTAAGTTACCGATGTTCTATCCTTAATTCCACCTTTAAAAGGTACCTGCATCCTTCCATGGATAATTCAAGTCATATATCCCTGATAAGGGTGTCTTATTCAATCATTCCCACCTCGATAGTATATGCCTAATTTCAGAATAACATTTGTATTCAAAATGAGGTCAATCAATATGGCCTCCCAAAAGATAACAACGGTTATCCGCTTTTCTTGCCTAATTTGGTAATGATTACAAGGATGTTCTGGAAGATATTGGTCGTGTTCAACGTGAACTTCTTCTTAATAATTCCTTATTTACTTTTGTTGTTTATCCCAATAGTCATCTCAATGTTGGGATATCTCTCATACCTGGCGTCTCCCTTTCTGGGTATCAAGCCACCGATCTTACACTTCACATTCTTGAAGGTCACTTCCTTCATCCAATTTTCCTAATTTCTTACTTCCTTGTCTCCTTAGTCTATCCGCGTCTCATTATTTATCCTTCGAATTATCTCAAGGTTTCCTCGAATCTTCCCAACTTACAGGGGATAAAATATATGTATCTCTTATGCCTTCAACCATCAATTTTAACTCATGGTAAATCACCCTCATCTTGACGAATGCATACTTTTCTATTTCTGTTGCTACGAGTCGATAGGGTTTCCTCATACCCACTCCCTTATCATACCTCAAACTCTATTGCCTTTATATTCCTTTCAACTTCAGTTTCTTTTTATTTTCCTTTCTCTTATCATTATTTCATGAACCAACACAATATAAGCATTGATTTCAAACATCCCGTCATTCTGGATTCGTGTCCTCGGAACGAATCTTGACAACTTTTACAACTTAGATTCATAATTCATCATACTCGTCTTCCTTTGTTCTGGCTCTAAAGCTTTTACTCTATCTCTATAACCTTGGGAAGTACTTTCCTGAAAACAATTGACTGAACTTAAATCAGTTTATTATAATCTCTTGCTCCGTGCCTTCCTTGGTCTTTCACCAGCGGGTGGTCTCTCTCTTAGGAGGGTAAGTGATAAAAACAGTCTTTTGTGATTCGTCAATCATTTAGAATCTCAAATGATTCCTATATTTCCTTTAGCCAGGCTCTTGCCTCGACTGGGTCAGCTTGTTCCTTGGAACTCTGAGAGCTTAGAGACTTAAAGGTCCTAAAAGAATTTCCTACTGCATTGTTTCCTCAAGGTGGTGGTTGGGGATAATAGTCTAAGTTCTTTTCAGACAGGTCCATGAATTGCCGTATATGAGTACCGTCTTGAGTCTCCTTTCCTTTCTCAACTTTCCGTTTCCTTAGTATGAAATGTTTCATCCTTCTCCCATACTTGGGGTTATCTTATACGTTAAAATCCTCATTTTCCACTTCATTATGTTATGGGTTCCTTCTATCTTGATGGCGTCCTCCCTGACTATCACATTCAGGGTTTGCCCTTAATCTTATTCCTTGAACTATGACTTTCATCTAAGATCTCATCTTTAAGCTCTTGAACATTTGGAATCCAAATTCTATAGGAATACCTCATTATTCCCTTATCATCTTTCTCGGTATTAATCTCATATCTATTTGTTGGCTCTCTGCCTTCATTCATCACTCTTTCTGGCACAATATGTTCTTTTCCGATAATTCGGACTGTATTGCAATCTCAAACAGTTTTTCGGTACCGGCTCCGGTTACCTTCACTTCTATTTCCAAAATCTCTTATAAACTCTCCCAAAGACCTTATCATCTTGAGCCTCTCCTTTTTACTAAGGACATCAGCCACCACATTGGCTTTCCCCGAATGATAAAGAATCTCCCAATCATAATTCTTGATTAGCTCTAACCGCCTCCTCTGGCGTATGTTGAGCTCTTTCTACGTAAAAATGTACTAGAGCTCCTATGGTTTATGTAAATCTCGCACTTCTATTCATACCAGTAGTGCCTCCAATATTTAGGGCAAAACTATTGCCACGAGCCCAAGCTCATGGGTGGGGATATCGAATTTCATATTACCTCGATTATCTTGACGTGTACGCGAGTACCTTGTTGTGCTGTATAAAAGCACCCTAATTCCTTATACGAAGCGTCACTTACAAATCACAAAATCTCCTTTTTCCATCCGGCAACGCCAACATAGGGGCCGTCACCAACCTTTGCTTCAGTTCTTAAAAGTTGTTCTCGCATTTCTCTGTCTATTCGAACTTCTCAGTCTTATGAGTAAGCCGCGTTAAAGGGGCGACTATCTTTACAAACTTGAACGAACCGCTGGTAGTGACCGACCAATCCTACCTCTGGTAGTCGACCTAACCATGGTCATCAATTCCTCAGTGGTCCTTTATTCATTCTTGTCAGGATCCTCCATGGGATCCTCCTCAGCACTATCCCTTCTAGGACAACAACCTCAACCGCTATATCCTCAATATGAACATCATCCGATCCCGCGTTAGGACGCTCTATCGGATCCATAATCTGATCTTTAATAAGTAATAAACATCATCGCATTGTTGCTCCTCAACCTCAGGGTTCGGAAGCCCGCTACCGTCTACGATAACGAACTACGCTTCTATCACGATATTTATAAGAGTTCCCATAAGGGTTTTAACTGTCAGTACTACGTTAGGTAGCCAGACTATGAACTTGGCAAGAGTTCTTATTATCTTAGTGAACTTATTATCTTAACGTCACATCATCTCTGAGGTTTATAACGCTTAGCTCTGATACCACTTCTGTAACACCCCCAGATCCGGGGTCGGGGATCCGGGTTGTCACGAGTTCCATTTCCCTTAGTAACACCCAACCTTAATAATTAATCAACTACTCTGTACTGTGACCCCACAATAAACACACACACCACACGTTATAGTCTCAGAGATGAACATCCAAAAATAATCACAAGTCATTTTATTCCACAATTATCTGCCAATACACCTTAGAAGGTTTTCTGAATAAATTTACATTTTCTTTGCCATTATTACAATTCGTAAATATACATAATCTGGTACATCAAAAGTTGAAGCCTAGTCTATTGGTATTTCCCTACCTCAGCTACAGTGACTTCAACACCTATAGGAAACTGCGGAATGCTTCCTATCCGCTCGCGAATTGGGAGCTTGGTCCTGTTCATCTTATCTATCTGATGTTGTGTGATGAAAGAAGAAAGCAAGGGTGAGCAGCAAGCCCACCAAAATAATATGTATATTGATTAACAATATATGAGCCTACTCATAATACTCATGAAAGTCTTGGTCAAAAGAAATGAACCAAGTTGATATCTTAATGCGATGAAGTCGCAAAATATTCAGTATATATACATATATACTTTTCAAAATATTGGAAGTCCTCTTCCATGCATAATCTACACAAAGTCCCAGTGTATAACTGTATATAAAAAAAATATCGTTGCAAGGTGATCTCATATATCTAACCTTGTCTCAACGTTTTTCTGAAAATCTTTGTCATATATAAGACAATTATTAATTAGATATAAGTTTAAAAGATGAGGTTACCAAATACCCCAATATACTTATATCTTTCCCAATACTACTTGAACTACCACCGTTCAAGTTATAACCAGTTTCAAAAGTTCATCACATAGATGAGACTACAAGACAAGATTTGAATAGATTCAATCTTTGAAATATTATTGAATGAAATAAAGTTACGAGATACTTTATTTAGTCTCGATATTTATATATCCACATATATATAAAACATTTCCTGGAACCTCTGTTATGTAAAGTATGAACAGAGTTTGAAACATCCAATGAATTTTGGAAAGGAAAAGAATTTTTTTGGCATAAACCAGATATCTTGCTGATCAGGCAAAGATACCAATAAATAACCTTTTCTACTAGTAGATGGACGAATTCCCCACTAGTCATCACCCTGGTCTCAATAGGACCTTATGCTGGACTGCCACTCAGCCACTTATGCATTTGATGGACTCCTACTGAGCCACTTACACTATCATGGACGCCCACTGAGCCCATGTTGCTTATGCCGACTCAATAGATGGACTTACTTCCCGAACGTTGGGTAAGTAATCAATTCATTTACCAAAACTGCAACCTTGTTGCGAATATAAAATACACCACAGAGCAGGATCCCTCAGGTTTTGAGCGAGTATTTAAATCCCCTTAAAAAGGAAGATCTTAAATATAAAAATGAGTTTTGGGATCCGCTCTAACTTTTAAAAATCATTTTGAAGACTCGAAAACACTTTATAGAGTGTTTGGAGTAAAGCTGATTTAATGAAGTAAATCAGTCCCCAGAATATTTAGAAAATGACTGAATATTATTATTTAAATAATATTCCCATAAAGAATAATCCTTATAAAAATAATCGAAGTAGAAGTATTAAAACTTATACTTGAAATGGATAGCAAATAACCAAAGATATACTTATACGAAAGTACTATCTTTATTTGAATAATCGAAAATAAGTTTGATTATTTACACCTTATTCTTTAATAAAATAAAGAACAAATCTCAGCAAATAATCGGAGTCATAGATCCTCAAATGAATATTCAAAAATATTCATTAAATAATATAAACTGAGTCATAAGCCCTCGAATGAATATTCAAATAATATTCAATAAATAATATAAAAGAGTCATAAGCCCTCGAATGAATATTCAAATAATATTCAATAAATAATATAAAAGAGTCATAAGCCCTCGAAGGAATATTCAAAATAATATTCATTTAATATAAAAGAGTCATAAGCCTTCGAATAATATTCGAAATAATATTCAATAATAAAACAAAGTTAAAGTTATCGAATAAACCTTATTCGATTAATAGTTTTGAAAACTATGACCATATATATATATATAAGTATATATATATATATATATATTTATATCCATATATACAAAATCTACTCGGGATCCTCGACTCCCGGTTTTAGAAAATATTTTCACCTTTGGGTCCCTATACTAAGGGTATATGCAAATTACCGCTATCCTCTAGCATAGGTATTATCAACTGAATCAACATATATATATGGAAAGAATACGAAACAGGCATGCATATATATATACCATAGCAACATGCTTCAATATATTGCAACATTTGCTAATTAACCAACATGCATCTATCGCAAGATAATGCAAATACATATATACATCACAACAACAGTTATAACTGGTAGAAAACTTGCCTGAGCGACTGGGGGTTACGAATGGCTCGGGACGAGTCTGGTAACCTATAAACAACAAGTAAGTTGAAATTAAACCAAAGTCACTTGTAAATCTATACTTTAACTAACTTAGACTCTAACGCTTGTTTTGCGCTTATTGATTCTCTTAAGTCACTCGGGTACCCTCGGCTCCACCATTTTTAATAATTTAACCTTTACGAGTTTTAAGGCGATTCCTTCACGAGTGTCTTACCAACTGCCTAACACTCTTACCATAATTGTTTCATACATTAATTAACCCTTTTTGGTCTTTAACCTATGTTTCAAAGTAAGGCGAGGGGAAAAGTTTCGTTCGCGAAACGCCGTTACTTGAAACGGTCGTTTCTCCTAAACCGTGCATCGGAATCGAACGAACTACATATCAAAACGAAGCTCGTAACATGAGCTATCTAGACATGGCAATGTTCAACATCTAGCAGGGGGTTCTCAGGTCCTAATGTTATGCACAAAAACAGTCTAAAGAAAATCGGACGTTACGACGACTATGTTTACGCGATTTCCCAAATTAAACCATTCCAAATCAACCACAATTCAACCCACAATCACAACCCAATAAAAACTCCATCCAAACTAAATCATAACAGCCCCAACAACTCCACATTAACAATTTATACTTATTCCCCACATGAACTAAAAGCTTTACTTAGGTTCATTAACTAATAACCAAGATTTCCAACTCCAAAAATATCACAAAATCAACCCATCTCTAAACACACAATAATCATGCCTTTCACCAACTAAACTACTCATAACAAGCTTTAAACATGATTACAAACCCATTATACTAACCCATCATCTCAACATTAGGAAATCTAAACAACAAAACTTAAAACTAAGATCATGAAGAGTTATACCTTCCTTGAAGCTTTTAATCCATGAAAGATCCTTGGAATGCCCATGGAAGCCTTAATCTAACCTCCTACAAGCTTGTTCTTTCAAAGAAATCAAGAACACAAAAATTAATTTCAAGAAAGTACTATTCACCATCTTCTTCCTTGATTTCTAGAAAAAGATTGGCTTGGAATTGGAAGCTTAAACTTATAGGAAGTATGTAACTTAACTAGGAGAAGCTAGGATAATTACCTTGTAAAATAGCAAGTGGAGGAGCTTGGACTTTCATTTTTTAAGAAAAGAGGCCGAGAGTTTGAAGAAGAAAATGGGGGTTTTGTGTTTTTTGATGAAAATGAAATGTTTTGGCTTGGTTGGTTGCTTTTTGTCTTGTTTTAGTAAATTACCTAGTTGCCCTTGATTTTGTGTGGTTAAAAATCAACCACATCTCCTTCCCCTTATGTCATGCTTATGTCACATTGCTATGTCATCACTACTTTGCCACATGTCTCATTCTTGTGGTGTGATGATGTCACCTTGCTTCTAACCACATGTTTTAGCTTATATTAGAAGCTTCCTTCTCATGTTACTTGCATGTGCTTGCCCCTTGGACGTTTATTTGTTTTACGGTTCGCTTAACTCTCTTTCTCGTTGATCGTTTGAGGGATCATACCCGGGATCTTATAATCCTCTCTTATAATCCTTGAATTTAAATCCCTTTAATCATGTTACCTTATACTCAATTCTTTCGGTATCTGGTGGATTTTCGAGAAAAATCAAAGTGTTCGGAATTGGATTCTGACGATCTTTACATACACTTATTTACTTTATGAAATACTAATACGATCTTAGAATATCCATAACAGAACCCCTACATAGTGTGGCATGAAAAGTTTTCTCATTCAGCAAAAACACTATTCATAAGGGTTTCAAAAATTTCCAAAAATTGGGGTTATTACAGGAGGCCAAGTGTGAACCAGGCGAGAAGGGAATTAGGAGGCATGCCTACAGGATATGGGTCCCTAACATCCAAGAATTAAAGGATGAAATTTTACGTGAAGGATACAACTCTAGATATACGGTCCACCCAGGGAGCACCAAAATGTACCAAGATTTGAAGGAGTACTACTGGTGGCCTAACATGAAGAAAGATGTAGCGGAGTGGGTCAGTAAGTGTATGACCTGTCAGAGAGTAAAGGCAGAACACCAGCGACCAAGCGGACTCTTGCAACCCTTAGAAATTCCGATGTGGAAATGGGAGTAGATAGCTATGGATTTTGTGGTAGGATTACCCCGAACTAAGACTAACCGTGACACAATATGGGTAATTGTAGACCGACTAACCAAGTCAGCGCACTTTCTTCCAATCAAGGAAACCTACACAGTGGATAGATTAGCGGAACTATACATTAAGATAATTGTGGTAAGACATGGAGTGCCAGTATCTATCGTATATGACCGAGATCCCCGATTTAACTCCAGATTTTGGAGGAGCTTTTAGGAATGCCTAGGAACCAAACTAAACATGAGCACTGTTTACCATCCGCAAATAGATGGACAAAGTGAGCGAATCATTCAGACATTGGAGGACATGCTGAGAATGTGTGTAATTGATTTTAAGGGTTCTTGGGATGAACACCTGTCTTTGATAGAGTTTGCCTACTACAACAGTTATCATGCGAGTATCGGAATTCCCCCATACGAGGCGTTGTATGGCCGAAGGTGCCGTTCGCCGTTGTATTTGGATGAAGTTGGTGAGAGAAAGTTACTAGGTCCCGACTTGGTGCAAAGGACAAGGGACATAGTTCAATTAGTCAGAGGACGCCTAGCAGCAGCCCAAGACCAAAGGCGTAAATACGCCGATCTGGAACGGAAGGATAGAGAGTATGAAGTGGGTGACCAGGTATTTCTGAAAGTGTCACCATGGAAATGATTGATGAGATTTGGGAAGAAGGGGAAGCTGAGCCCCCGTTATATTGGACCTTTCGAGATTCTAAGACGGATAGGACCCGTGGCATACGAGTTAGCTTTACCTCCAAATCTGCACCAAGTTCATAATGTTTTTCATGTATCAATGTTGAGGAAGTATAATGCGGATGCCAAACATATAGTGGAGCATGAGCAAGTAGACCTTTAACCAGATCTGTCCTATGTTGAGCAGCCAGTCGAAATCATTGACCGAAAAGAGCAAGTACTCCGGAACAATGTCGAGGAGTCGACTTGGGAATTAGAGAGTCACATGCAAGAAAAGTACCCCCATCTATTTGTGGATTGATTCCGGGACGGAATCCTTTTAAGGGGGGAGACTGTAAGAACCCTGATTTTTTGGTAATATTTTAAAACTTCAGTGAATAGTAACTGGAACTAATTATGTAGTATGTATGGAGTTCATCACAAATATGAATAGTGGAATTTTGGAAATCCGAGATCATATTCTTGTTTATCGAGGAAAATAAGTGAATGTAAAAGCCGTCGGAATTCGAAGATTCACGATTATACTATGTATTTTCGTATCCGTAAGGAATGGCGTAGAACCGGGAATACTACGTGAAATAAATATTATATCAAGGTGTTTCTATGATCAAGAGAAAGGAATAGAGTTGGTTAAAGGATTATAAGCAATAAAAGAATTCACTACAAAACGAAATGTTATGCGAGTAAACTATCGGAATGGAACGACAATCGCGTGTACGATAAATAATCGAATGAGAAATTAATTCCATGCAAGTTGTCCATGCAAAACCAAGCTAACTAGTAGTTAGGATATGTAACTAGGGAATTAGAAGCTAACTAGAATAGTTAGTGGAATAGTAAGTGAATAGTAAGTGAATAGTAAGTGGGAGACAAGGAAGTACAAGGCCATACCTCCTCATTTCTACTCATCTAAATTGTCAACCAAGCCCTTTTTTGCTGATTATTATGCCCATAAATACATACTATAAATCACATCTTATACACTCCCACACTTTAACAAAAAATCAAGCCAAACCCCCCCATCCCTCTCTTGCTCTCGGCTGCTTCATGCAGAAAAGGGAGACAACTCTCTTCTTCACTTCTCCATCCTTCCCTCTATTAATTCTATAAAAATTCACAAAGCTTCCTTACATACTAGTAAAGGTATGTCTATGATTTCATGGCCAAATTATTAATGGTTTGTGAGAAACAAATTCTTGAAGTTCAAGAACTTTATGGACTGTTTTGACTAACATGGTTTCTTGGTTTTGTTTCTTAAGGATCTAGCCCTTCTAAGTGTTTTTAAGCAAACCAAGCCCTAATAATCTTATTACTAACCCTCCTAGTGCTCAAGAAGGTATAACTTCCAACTCTTTAAAGTTTTAAGGGTGGGTTTAAGAGTTATTTATGATGTAGTGTCAAGATCCAAAAGTTTATGTATGTGTGAGGTTGTTTTGCTCATAATCTTGCTAAGTACTTGAGTTTTTGAGTTGTGATGCATTTATGTGATGCTAGATAAAGTATATAAGGTGTATGTGGGTGGATCCTGAGAAGTAAAAAGTGTTGTGTTGGTCATAAGTAGTGATTGTGTCAAGAACAAGTAGTAGAAATGGAATGTGGAGCCTATTGCACTTGGTCTGCCTTCTGCAGTGTATTCGGCCATGTAAATATTTGAAACTTGTGACTCACTGGCCATGACTGGGTTGATCTTGATTTTTAGTTTCTGTACATGTGTGGATCGTCATGAAGGGATTTACGGTTTATGAGTTATGACCGTTTTAGTGTAGAGCGTTCATACGAAAAGCCAACTGCACATAGGCCACTTGCATGATGATTTTGAAAGGCTAAAAATGATTTCGAAATCTTGGAAAAATCATGATAATTAAATAATGCAGCAAGGAAGACAGTCCAAAAAGAATTTTAAGAAAATATTAATTTTTCGATTTTATAAAAATGTTTTAGTGAAGCGAATCAATAATCGCGTACTAACTAAGATCGTTGGTTATTGATTTTAGATCGCCAACAAAAGCCCCGAGACCATACCACTCCTAGCACTCAAGGAAAGTTTACGAAACCCTATCACAAATTATCCATGATATATATACTGTTATGATATTGATGCCATGATTTACAGTTTAAAAATATATGCTTGTCGGTGATATCAATACATTCAAATTATGTGATTGTTCACGATAACAAACTTCGTTTTATATGAGTATGAGAAATTGAAACGTAATTTTATTATAATACAAGATAGTGGGAATTGGAGATATTTTAAATCGATTTAATTCCGGAACGAGCTGGACGCGGAAGATTTCTATTTCAATAAACAAGTGATTTCGCGTAACATACATATTAAGCGAATGATTGAGATTTGATTTATAGCTATAAGAGATAATCGAATATTCACTCAAGGAATATCCTATTTGATTATTTATTTATAAGTAATACCTAAAGAGTTACTAAAATATCCGGAAAATACTTAAAGAGATATTGAAAAGTTTTTAAATCAATTCACTCTATCTTAAACGTATGTAACCATTCGAAGGATAATTATAAGATGTCAAATCTTGTCTTAAGTATTAATTAAGATTTTTATCAATTCATTGAACCTTATTGAGAAATATTTTGTACTTAAGGTTTTATCAATTCATTGAACCCTTCTTAAAAATATTATGAGACCGTAAATATTTAATATTCCGTACTTCTAAAAAATCATTTAAAAATAGACATAGTTCCCAAGGATACTTTCTAAATTATTCAAAATTCTCGGAAGAGATCAATCATTTGAAACTTATCAAAAGCTTAGGGAACTTAGTCTAAAGCATAAGGGTTTTGCTTCCTCGCTCAACGAAAAACAAGTGAACAATATATGTAAAACTCTACTACAGTTAAGGGTTTGAAAATGATTTTAAATTCAAAACTCCGACAACTCCCAAGGATCAATTGAATTAAAAGTGATGAATAAATCATCTTATTTGAAGGTCAACTCAAAATGATCTATTCCTTCGATAAAGGATTTTATGTAAATGATATAATTGTTTTGGGACTGGAATGTGGCCTGCCCGGCACGGAGAGGTATCGGGTAGTGACCAAGCGCGGAGTGGCGCAGTATACAGTTATATGCTCTCTGTGATCATTGACTTTCGGACTTGCACGAAAATGGGCAACCATCGTGTAATGTCTTGATAAGCCCAAAGGCGTCTAGGTTTGTATTCCTTCTACTAGTAGAGAAAATTTCATGTTCGGCTGATCACCGGTACGTGATTTATTCCAGTATAGTCCCTTTCCTCGACTTTGGATAAATTGTTGAGAAACCTACAAAAGAAGGCCGATAAGGCTGAGTTTTAAATAAGGATGTTGATGTATATATATCACATCCATTTGAGAATCTTGGTTCAAGCATCATATTGAGATTTTGAGATGAAATAAGTACGAGTATAAACTGATTAAACTGATACATTTAAAGTTGTGTTTATCATAAAATTGACAAGCATATAAACTTTTAAAAACCTTAGATATACAATGCTTAATGGTTGTTTTTCCCTAAATGATCATACTTAAATAATGGATATCTATATCTTGCTGAGCGTTAGTGCTCACAATTGCTTTTATAAATATCATATCACAACAGATTACCAGCATGGCCTGAACCAGGACGACTGCCCGCAAGCGGGTAGGGGACGCACGTGAGTACCGTAGACTCTTCGTCCGCCAGCCACCTCAGGTAGACGAGTAGAGATAGTTTCCTTTTGAGTACTTGAACCAAGACTAGTTGTGACCCGAGCCAGTCTCATGTAGATCTGTTCTCGGCGTTCACCCTTTTTGGATAATTTCCTTCGGTCTGTAATAACTTAACTACTTTAACGTTAATTTAGTAATGTTTCTGAGCATATAACATGTGTGTGTGAGTTTGGTTAAAAGGTCGAGTAATGATGTGAAAAGAGGATTAATTATTTATTAGACAATATTAAGTGATCGTAACAACCCGAATTTCTGACCTTAAATTTGGGGGTGTTACACAAATACATGAAAGTAATTCAGATTTGGCTTCTTTTTCTTCACCATCTCATATGGTATCTTTCCATGCTTGTTGATAAGTGTTGTATTCAGAGTAAAACAAGTAGTCTGCACAACTTCAGCCCAAAAGTAGGTTGGTAACTTTGCTTCATCAAGCATAGTTCGTGCAGCTTCAATAAATGTTCTATTCTTTCTTTCAACAACTCCATTTTGCTGTGGAGTTCCAGGAGCAGAAAATTCCTGCTTTATTCCATGGTCTTTGCAGAACTCTTCCATAATTATATCCTTGAACTCAGTGCCATTATCACTTCTTATGATTTTCACAGAGTCTTTGACCAATTTATCCAGTTGTTTGACATGATCAATCAAGATATATGTAATTTCACTTTTTGTGTGCAAGAAATACACCCATGTGTATCTGGTAAACTCATCTACTATGACCATAGCATATTTCTTCTTTGTAATAGACATGACATTCACTAGACCAAATAGATCAACATGTAGTAGGTGATAAGGCTCAAGAATTGAAGATTCAGTTTTGCTCTTGAACGAAGATTTTATTTGTTTTGCCTTTTGACATGAATCACAAAGGCCATCAGGAGAAAATAGTGATTTTGGCAGTCATCTCACAAGATCTTTCTTGACTAGTTCATTTATATTATTGAAATTTAAATGAGAGAGTTTCTTGGGCCAATCCCAGCTTTCTTCAATTGATGCTCTACTTAACAGACAGATTGCAGAACCATCAGAACTTGTTGAAAGCTTGGCTTCATAAATGTTACCATGCCTGTATCCTTTTAGAACAACTTTGCCTGTAGATTATCTTACAACTTCACAGTGTTCTTCAAAGAAATCCACATGATAACCTCTGTAATAGATTTGACTAACACTCAACAGATTATTTGAATGTTCACTCGGGTTAGCGGGGGGTCGAAAAAAGCCTTGTTCTTTGGAAGATCCCTCTTCCCCAGAGATCCCAGATGAGGGAACCCTAGTCCTGAGACTAGAGCTACTTTCTCAATGATGACATTCCCAAGATTGATATTTCCATATCCCAGAGTTTTTCCCATGTTGCCATCTCCATAAGAAACTCCTGGGTCAGCTTTCTACACAAAGTCTGATAGCAGGGCTTTATTTCCAGTCATATGTCCTGAACATCCACTGTCCAGAACTAGGATGTTTTTCCTGTTGCCCTGCAATCACAAAGACCACTATTGATTAGTTTTAAGGACCCAGACTTGCTTGGATCCTTTGGCCTTATTAAGTTTGTTAACATTTGCAGCGGATTTAATATCAGAGTTTATGTTAACATTTTTCTTATCAGAATTTACAGTATCAGACTTTGCATCAGAACTTACACTAGAAGGAATAATGCTAACTTTCTTCAAAGAAGGTTTTATTGGATAATAATCATAGTAGAAACTATGATATTCCTTACAAGTATAAATGGAATTCCATAAACTACAGCAATAAAAACAAGGATTTTGTGGTTTAAACCTAACAGACTGACTCTTAACTCCAGATTTAGGAGGTAAAAAGTTGATATTCCTATTTTTCCTGCAAAAAGAAGCAAGATGGTTAGAGTTTCCAGAGTTATAGCATTTCTTTCCAGGGGCATTAGGAACAGGCTTATAATTATTGCTTTTATTCACACCTTCCTTTCCATTCCTATTTTTCCTAGGTGGCTTTACCTTGTTTACATTCTTAATCTCTTTCAGCTTATACTTAAGCTGCTTCTTTGTCATTAAGCCTATGTTAACTTCAACTGGTTTATCCTGTTTTGCCTTATTAGAAGTTGACTCTGCCTTAACTTCTGTCTTAATATCTTTCATCTCTTCAGAATTAGACTCTACAATTCTGGATACAAACTTAACAGGATTTACCTTTGGCTTATTAGTCTGTTTAACAATAATTGGCATAATTTGTTCAGTTCCTGTTTCACTTTTATCATCTCCATAACCTAAGCCCTCTTTCCAGTTTCCACTATTTAGTAAATTCTGAGTTGTTCTGCCAGAGTTAGTCCAAGTCCTGATAATTTCTATTTCCTTTTCTAACTCAGTTTTTAGAGATTGATTCAATTTTAACACTTCATCTCTAACATAAAAAGCATCATCTCTTTCTTTCTGAGTTTGATGGAACATAACTAACTCTTTTTCTAAATAGTCATTCCTTTTCTTAAAATCCAGATTTTCAGAAGTTAACCTATCACATGTTAAAGTCTGATCTCTATAACTAATGAATATGGTTTTAAGATAAGATCCCAACTCAGTAATATCATCAGTATGAAAAACATAAGTTGTTTGAGGTACCTTTAACTCAGCAGCATCAGAACTGCTATTAGCATTTGCCATCAAGGCATAGTTCACCTCATTTTTAGAATCTGAAGTGTCTGTCCAGCTTTTCTTCTTTGTGACAAGTGACTTGCCTTTGTCACCTTTTCCTTTCTTGCAATCAGGAGATATGTGGCCTTTCTCACCATAATTGTAGCATTTAACATTTGAGTAATCTCCTTTGTCAAACTTTCCTGCTTTGCCTTCAGATTTTCTGAATCCCTTCTTATCAGAACTTCCACTTTTCCTGGAAAATTTCTTTCCCTTTCTGAATTTCCTGTAGGCTATCTTTGTGATGCCCTTCACCATAAGAGCACAGAATCTCATCATCTCTTCAACATCATCCATCTCAGATAAACTTTCAGTTTCTGAATCCTCATTATCATCATCAGAACTTGATGAATCTGAATCAGACTTTGTGATGAGAGCCTTTCCTTTGCCTTTCTTTGAGGCAACCACTTTGGGGGATTCCTCCTCAGCCTTAAGAGCAAACTGTTCTTGACTTTCTCCCATGCCTCTTGCTTCTTTGATCCATCTCAAGTTCATGAGTTTTGAGCATACCATAAATTTCATCAAGAGTTGTTTCATCAAGAGTATAGTTGTCTCTTATAGTAGTTGCCTCCAAATCCTAACTTTCAGGAAGAGCTAAAAGGAATTTAAGATTAGTATCTTCAAGATCATATTCCTTATCCACCAGTGACAAATCATTCAAGAGTTTGACAAATCTGTCATATAAACCAGTTAATGACTCATCAGGTTTTGAGTCAAAGTACTCATACTCTTGAGTGAGTATAGTCCTCCTGTTCTTCTTAATTGCATCAGTTCCCTGGCATCTTGTTTCTGAGGCATCCCATATCTCCTTTGCAGTCTTGTAGTTAATTAACCTGTTTGACATGACATTATCAATGGCACTATGTAGCAAATGCCTTACCTTTGCATCCTTGGCAATAGATGAGATATCTTCAGTTGTATACTCATTTTTCTCCTTTGGAACAGTCTTTGGCTGATCTGCAACTACAACAGAGAGCTTTGTTGGCTTATGTGGTCCTTCCTTAATTCTGTCCAGGTATTCTGGATCTGTAGCTTCCAGAAACATAGTCATCCTCACTTTCCATATGGGATACTCAGAAGGTCTCAGTATGGGAACCTTAATATTCTCATATCGATTATGGATTTGAGTCTTTGGAGTTTCTTCAGTTTTGGTGGGCTTGGTTGGAGTTTGTTCTTCTTCAGACATGATTGTTTTGGATCTTTACTGTATTTGTGTTAACAGATAGGCTCTGATACCACTTGTTAGGTCACACACACTATAGAAGGGGGTTGAATACAGTCTACAATTAAATCGAATTAAGAACACAAGTATAAAACACAGAATAATCTTATTAAAAAAACAGTATTACAATGGAACCGTTCTCTCTCAGTGATGAACAATTATCACGAGAGCTGCTAGGGTTACAATGAATAATATTCTCGATTAAGATAACACCTATAGTGTAAACCCATGGTTGAAATGGATGCTCCGGTTGGTCGTGGCCAATCCATAGGTGAGCATATGCAAATTATACCGTGGCGTCTGAATTATTCCAAAGATACAACCCCGATTTTTAAACTTGTTGATGAAGATACTGATGGGCGAGAGGTGTCGCGGGTTGATAATCGGGTGATTACTCACTCGCACCAATCTGGGAAAACTTTGGAGGAGCGGCGATAAACGGAATCTATGCCAACCAATGAGCAATGAGGTTTTGCTGCCCTGAAAGATCGTTTGGGATATGATGATCCAAGGATTCTACTTTTAGAATGGCAGAGAGAAGCCGATCGAGGAGATGTGATGCCCCGTGGTTCAACGTGTATGCCCCTGAATCCTACTGAGAATCAGGAGCGGCACCGTGATCATGAGAGAGCTCTTCTCCGTAGATCGATGGATAGGTATGGTCGGGACTATGAAAGTGACCGCTAGAGAAGGCCTCAATGAAGAGGAAGGGGTGGAGGACACGGTAGATACCTGGATAGAAACCGCCGTACCAATTATCGTGATTACAGGGATGCTCATACTATGATTGAGCTGAAAGAGATAATCACATGGTAGGTAACGACCGAAGGGATATTCAGACTTATGACTGTGAGATTCCTCAAGGCCTTGGCCGAGGATAAGAAGAAAATCCGGAAGGAAATCAAGGGCAAAATTAAGAGATACCGATACCACCGGGAGGAGGGCAGACAGATGTGCAAAATATTAACCAGCAACCAGCACCTCCGGGTGGGAATCAAGTAGTGCCACCTCCACCTCAACCTCAGGATCCACAACCCAACATGCAAAACATCCATAGAGTGGGGACTTTTAATGTGGACGATCTGAAAAGGCTACTCAATCACTTGGAAGGAGGAAGGGTAACGGCAACAGCTGAAAATCCTTCGCCATTTTCTGCGGCTATAAGAGAGGCTCAGTTACCGATTGGATATCGCAACATAACTAGAGACTTGAGGTTCCATGGAAGTTCAAACCCTGTCGAATTTCTGGGACGTTTCAACATAGAGATGGATGTGTATCAAGTTCCGGACTTGGCCAGATGTAGACTTTTGGCTGTGACTTTTAGAGAAAGCGCTCGACAATGGTTCCAGAAATTTAGACCCGGAGTAATCACTTCCTGGGATCAAATGAAAACTTTATACTTGACAAAGTTCCAAGCAGCTGTGAGGTATTCTCACTACGCCATAAATGACCTATTTGCACTTTTTTTGTTGGTATTGCCTTAGAAAACGTTGCAATAGGTATGAAATTATGGCCCTATCACAACACCCAGATTTTGGTGTTGCAATAGGCATAATAACATGATGCAATAGCTCAATAAATCATTGGTGTTGACATAGATGTCTTCTCTATTGCAACATATGGACCGTGTCGCCATATATGGTTGATTTTTTCGAAAAAAAATTAACTCAAAATTGAATTTATCTTTAAAATAATAGATTTGAATAGATTAATTTATGGAATTTTATGGAAAGTAAAAGTACCCTAATAAATAAGTTATTCACATTTTATAAATATTGACATGTTTTTTTAATGTAAAACTAAATGAATATGTTTTTAATTTAAATCACTAAAACTTTTATTTATTGGAAATAATGGCCTTTTAATAAATTTAAAATATTACATATTAATTAAAGGAATAAATTTGTTACCATAATTATAATGTGTGCCTTTTAAAATATTATGATATTTTTAATATTTTTTTTTAAAAAGTAGATGCATATCGAATGAGAAGTAAATGTATTGGGCTTGGTGTCTCAATTTTGGGCTGGAGCCCAGGCGGCTAAAATTTGTACAGGGCGGCAAATGAAATTTTCATAAAGAGCCAAAAACAAAATCGGGAATATTAAAATACTTATCTTCATGCTCTCTCTATCAACGCACACTCATCTTCTTCATTCTTCGGTGTCCACCATCTCTCTGTCAAAAACTGAGCTATTTTCAGTTAGGTTATTACGTGTAGCACATTCGAGTAACTGATACGAGTTGGAATCAAGTATTTTGGGTTCAATTAAGGTTCGAGCACCGGACTTGGGTTCAATTAGGGTTCGATAAAAGATTTGGTTTCAAGCCCCCTTCAAATTTTAATCTGTCTTTCGGTTCATTTTTGTGTTCTTGATGGTTAAATTGCGCCTCTAGCCCTTCTGTCTTCTCAACAGGATTTATCTGTAATCAATGTATCTCTCTCTCTCTCTCACCCCCTCCCTCCCTCCCTCCCTCTCTTCCCCCCTTTCTCTCTATATATATGTAAAGTAGTGTTCCATAAATATTTGATTATATGTTGGATGATAATGTGATCTTATTTGTGTAAGTTTTAGTAAGTTGGATTTTGAGTCAGTTTCCTTTGTTTTGAAGAATAATTGTTAAAAACTTTATAGGACTGTTTGAAATTTTATTTACGATCAGTAGATTATTTGAAAAAGTTTGGAAATCATGTCGGTTATATTTGATATGCAATTGAAGAAATTGTTTACTATTTTGTTTGGAAGTGTAGGTGATTTGGTTTAACTGAATCATTTTTTGTTTGTGATATATATATTTCACTTTTACGACTTTAGTCTTGTTTCAGCAATCCAAGTGATACCCTTTTGCCTACACAGTTTATGGATGATGGTGGTGTGCTTTATTCAAAGCGTACTGACTCAAATTTTTCCAAAGGAAGGTTTCAGCTACTAGAAAATATAGAAGCACAGAAGCATACTAGAAACATACTTGGTAAACTTATGCACTGTTATGTAATATATTCTTCCATATGGTAAACTTATGCACTATTTTGTAATATATTCTTCCATATGGTAAACTTATGCACTATTTTGATAAAGGAATTAGTCCAGAAGTGGTTCGCTCTATTCTTAAAGAATGTGCAAACTCGCCATGCCTCGCTGCAAAGTCAGTATATAAAGTAAGCAACTCCTATTAATTTCTCTGTTATCTTAGTGCTCATCAATCTAATGATATAGTAAAATACATATATATTTATCATTCTGGAACTTGTGTTAGTTTTCTTGTGAGTTCTTGTTTCTCTTTTTCTTCTTTATAAAATTGGTAAAATATTTAATGTACCATTTGTTGATGTAGTTCCAATAATTTCACATGTTAGGTCACACAACACTATAGAAGGTGGTTGAATATAGTGTTTATACAATCAAATCGATTTAGAACACAAGTATGTAACAATGATCAAGTTTATTCAATATAATAAGCTATATTACAAAGTAGGTTAAACTACTCTCTCAGTGATGAACAATATCACTAAGAGCTGCTAGGTTACAATGAATAATGTTCTCGTGAATGATAACAAATATAGTATAAACCCTAAGCTGTGTTTATATAGTACACAGTTACAAGATATCTTCTAATTGATATGGAATATAATTCTGTCTCCTAAAATATATCAATAAAATATTATCTTCTACAAGTCTTCTAGTCTTCTAACTCTAAAGCATATCTTCCAGTATTTTAATCATGATCCTCTCCTGTAAATCAGCTGCATTCCCTATCTGAAGTCTTCCCACACTTAAGTCCTGATATATCTTCTAACGCCTTAAGTTCTGATATAAGTTCTGACTTCAGTAAGTCCTGATTTCCAGTAAGTCCTGATAAGTCCTGATATTAAGTTCTGAAACTAAACACAACAGATTAGACATGACATCACAAATATATCTAACAATCTCCCCCAACTTGTAAATTATGAAAAATATACAAGTTAATAGATATGATGTCAAAAACATAAGTACAAACGCAATGAGAGTTTATTTAGACAACTAACTACAACTTACAATACATGTAGCTTTACCAATATCACTGGATCAATCTGAACCCAAAGTGATTCCTTGTAAAGTCTTTTACCAGCTTGTCTTAAGCTTTTCTCATAACTTCAACTAACTGTGCTTTGACTTGCATCAGTTCTTCATCTTTATTATCACCAATTTGATAAATGGCTGTTCTGAGTGCTGGAATAGATGTTCTTTGAAGACCATCTCCAATTCTGATAACTCTAGGATGTGAAGAGTCCTCATTGTAGTATAAACACTTTCCTTTCAAAATAACTTTCACCTTAGCAAAGTTCTTGTAATAACCCCAATTTTTGGGAAATTTTGAAACCCTTATGAATAGTGTTTTTGCTGAATGAGAAAACTTTTCATGCCACACTATGTAGGGGTTCTGATATGGATATTCTGAGATTTTATTAGTACTTTATATGGGATATAAGTGTATGTAAAGATCGCAGAATCCAAATCCGAACACTTTGATTTTTCCCGGAAATCCAATAGATACGGAAAGAATTGAGTATAAGGTAACAGGATAAAAGGATTTAAATTAAAGGATTATAATAGAGGATCATAAAAAGGAATATAATGTATTGAGAAAGGTTAAGGGAACCTAAGTAATAAGATCCCGGATATGATCCCTCAAACGATAAATGAAAACGGAAGTTAAGCGAACCGTATAACAGATCAGCGGTCATTAGGCAAACAATTAGGAAGTTAATCAAAGGGATTAGAGAGGATGATGTCACCCAACCAATGAGAAGAGGACAAGGAGGGGAGGATGACATCATGAGGATGACACAAGCATGATATGGGAAGGAAGGAGGTGTGGTTGAATGAGAACCACACAAAGTCCAAGGTTAATTAGGTAATTAACTAAAACAAAAACAAAACCAAATCAACCAACCAAAAGCAAAACAAAGCAAAACACAAAAAATCTCTCTTTCTTCTTCATGCACCCGGCTTCTTTCTTAAAAAATGAAGATCCAAGCTCCACCACTTACTATTTAGCAAGGTAATTATCTAAGCTTCCCCATGGATAGTTACATACTTCCTATAAGTTTAAGCTTCTAATTCCAAGCCAATCTTTTTCTATAAATCATGAAAGAAGATGGTGAATAGTGTTTTTCAAGAACTAAAATTTGTGTTCTTGAAGTTTTGTTTAGATTAAGCTTGGATAAGGACTTTAAGGGTGATTCCAAGCCATTCTCTTGATTCTCCACTCTCCAAGGAAGGTATAAACTACAAACCCTAGCTTTAGTTTTGAGTAATTAGGATTGAATATGATTGATATAGTATATGTGAAGCATGATGCTTGATTGTTTGAAGTTTGGTTGAGTTGTAGAGATTAGTTGGTTTTGTGGTATTGTTGGAGTTGTAAATCTTGATAATTAGTTAAAGAACCTAAGTAAAGCTTTTAGTTCATGTGGGGAATAAGTATAAATGGTTAATGTGGATTTGTTGGGGCTGTTATGATGTGGTTTGGAGGGATGTTGGTTGTATGATTGATTTGGGGTTGAATTGTGGTTGGTTTTGAATGGTTTAAATTTGGGAACTCACGTAAACATAGCCGTCGTAACGTCCGGTTTTCTTTAGACTGTTTTTGTGCATAACATTAGGACCCGAGAACCCCCTCCTAGATTATGACCATTGCCATGTCTAGATAGCTCGTGTTACGAGCTTCGTTTTGATATGTAGTTCGTTCGATTCCGATGCACGGTTTAGGAGAAACGACCGTTTCAAGTAACGGCGTTTCGCGAACGAAACATTTCCCCTCACCTTACTTTGAAACATAGGTTAAAGACCAAAAAGGGTTAATTAATGTATGAAACAATTATGGTAAGAGTGTTAGGAAGTTGGTAAGACACTCACGAAGGAATCGCTTTAAAACTCGTAATGGTTAATTTATTAAAAATGGTGGAGCCGAGGGTACTCGAGTGACTTAAGAGAATCAGTAAGCGCAAAACGAGCGTTAGAGTCTGAGTTGGTTAGAGTATAGATTTACAAGTGACTTTGGTTTAATTCCAACTTACTTGTTGTTTATAGGTTACCAGACTCGTCCCGAGCCATTTGTAACCCCCAGTCGCTCAGGCAAGTTTTCTACCCGTTATAACTGTTGTTGTGATGTATATATGTATATGCATTATCTTGCGATAGATGCATGTTGGTTAATTAGCAAATGTTGCAATATATTGAAGACGCTGCTATGGTATATATATATGCATGCCTGTTTCGTATTCTTTCCATATATATCTGTTGATTCAGTTGATAATACCTATGCTAGAGAATAGCGGTAATTTGCATATACCCTTAGTATAGGGACCCAAAGGTGAAAACATTTTCTAAAACCGGGAGTCGAGGATCCCGAGTAGATTTTGGTATATATGTATATATATATATTTATATATATATATATGGTCATAGTTTTCAAAACTATTAATCGAATAAGGTTTATTCGATAACTTTATTTTATTATTGAATATTATTTCGAATATTCATTCGAGGACTTATGACTCCTTTTATTTTATTATTTGAATATTATTTGAATATTCATTCGAGGGCTCATGACTCAGTTTATATTATTTAATGAATATTATTTGAATATTCATTTGAGGATCTATGACTCCGATTATTTGCTGAGATATGTTCTTTATTTTATTAAAGAATAAGGTGTAAATAATCAGACTTATTTTCGATTATTCAAATAAAGATAGTACTTTTATATAAGTATATCTTTGGTTATTTAATATCCATTTCAAGTATAAGTTTTAATACTTCTACTTCGATTATTTTTATAAGGATTATCTTTATGAGAATATTATTTAAATAATAATATTCAAGCATTTTCTAAATATACTGGGGACTGATTTACTTCATTAAATCAGCTTTACTCCAAACATTTTTAAAAACGTTTTCGAGTCTTCAAAATGAATTTAAAAAGGGTAGAGCGGATCCCAAAACTTGTTTTCAAATTCAAGATCTTCCATTTTAAGGGGACTTGAATACTCGCTCAAAAATCTAAGGGATCCGGCTCTATGGTGTATTTTATATTCGCAACAAGGTTGCAGTTTTGGTAAATGAATTGATTACTTACCCAACATTCGGGAAGTAAGTCCATCTATTGAGTCGGCATAAGCAACATGGGCTCAGTGGGCGTCCATGATAGTGTAAGTGGCTCAGTGGGAGTCCATCAAATGCATAAGTGGCTGAGTGGCAGTCCAGCATAAGGTCCTATTGCGACCAGGGTAATGACCAGTGGGGAATTCGTCCATCTACTAGTAGAAAAGGTTACTTATTGGTATCTTTGCCTGATCAGCAAGATATTAGGTTTATGCCAAAATTCTTTCCTTTCCAAATTTATTGGATATTGCAATTCTGTTCATACTTTACATGACAGAGGTTTTCAGGAAATGTATATATATATATAGGTGTATATATATATCGGGACTTAATGAAGTATCTCGTAACTTCATTATTTATAATGATATTCAAAGATTGAATCTATTCAAATCTTGTCTTGTAGTCTCATCTATGTGATGAACTTTTGAAACTGATTATAACTTGAACGGTGGTAGTTCAAGTAGTATTTGGAAAAGATATAAGTATATTGGAGTATCTTGTAACTTCATCTTTTAAACTTATATCTAGTAAATGATTATCTTATGCATGACAAAGATTTTCAGAAAAACGTTGAGACAAGGTTAGATATATGCGATCACCTTGCAACGATATTTTTTATACAGTTATACACTGGAACTCTGTGTGTATTATGCATGGAAGAGGACTTCCCATATTTTGAAAAGTATATGTGTATATATATATACTGAATATTTTGCGACTTCATCGCATTAAGATATCAACTTGGTTCATTTCTTTTGACCAAGACTTTCATGAGTACTATGAGAAGGCTCATATATTGTTAATCATTATACATATTATTTTGGTGGGCTTGCTGCTCACCCTTGCTTTCTTCTTTCATCACACAACATCAGATAGACAAGATGAACAGGACCAAGCTCCCAATTCGTGAGCGGATAGGAAACGTTCCGCAGTTTCCTATAGGCGTTGATGTCGCTGTAGCTGAGGTAGGAACTACCAATAGGCTAGGCTTTCAAGTTTTGATGTATCAGATTATGTATATTTATGAATTGTAATAATGGCAAAGAAATCTAAATTTATTCAGAAACCTGTTTAAGGTGTATTGGCATATAATTGTGGAATAAAACGACTTGTGATTATTTTTGGATATTCATCTCTGAGACTATAACTTGTGGTTTGTGTGTTTATTGTGGGGTCACAGTACAGAGTAGTTGATTATTTATTAAGATTGGGTGTTATTAAGGGAAATGGAACTCGTGACAACCCGGATCCCCGACCCCGGATTTGGGGGTTTACTTCAAAAGTGGTATCAGAGCTAAGCGTTATAAATCTCAGAGATGATGGGACGTTAAGATAATAAGTTCACTAAGATAATAAGAACTCTTGCCAAGTTCATAGTCGGGCTACCTAACGTAGCACTGACAGTTAAAACCCTTATGGGAACCCTTATAAATATCGTGATAGAAGCGTAGTTCATTATCGTAGATGGTAGCGGGACTCCGAACCCTGAGGTTGAGGAGCAACAGCGCGATGATGTTTATTACTAATTGGAGATTGGATTGTGGATCCGATAGAGTGTCCTAATGCAGGACCGGATGATGTTGATATTGATGATGTAGCGGTTGAGGATGTTGTCCTAGAAGGGATAGTTGCTGAGGAGGATCCCATGGAGGATCCTGACAAGAATGAATAAAGGACCACTGATGAATTGATGACCATGGTTAGGTCGACTACCAGAGGTAGGATTGGTCGGTCACTACCGGAGGTTCGTTCAAGTTTGTAAAGATAGTAGCCCCTTTAACGCGGCTTACTCATAAGACTAAGAAGTTCGAATAGACAGAGAAATGCGAGAACTGCTTTTAAGAACTGAAGCAAAGGTTGGTGACGGCCCCTATGTTGGCGTTGCCGGAGGGAAAAATGAGATTTTGTGATTTGTAAGTGACGCTTCGCATAAGGAATTAGGGTGCTTCTTATATAGCACATCAAGATAATCGCGTCTGCGTCAAGACAATTAAGGGAATTTAAAATTCGATATCCCCACCCATGAGCTTGGGCTCGTGGCAATAGTTTTGCCCTAAAGATTTGAGGCACTACTTGTATGGATGGAAGTGTGAGATTCACAAACCATAGGAGCTCTAGTACATTTTTACGTAGAAAGAGCTCAACATACGCCCGAGGAGGCGGTTAGAGCTAATCAAGAATTATGATTGGGAGATTCTGTATCATTCGGGGAAAGCCAATGTGGTGGCTGATGCCCTTAGTAAAAATGAGAGACTCAAGATGATAATGTCTTTGGGAGAATTGATAAGAGATTTTGAGAAAATGGAAATAGTAGTGAAGGTAACCGGAGCCGGTACCGAAAAGCTGTTTGAGATTACAATAGAGATCGAATTATTGGAAAAGAGCATATTGTGCCAGAAAAAGGTGATGAATGAAGGCAGAGAGCCAACAAATAAATATGAGATTAATACCGAGAAAGATGATAAGGGAATAATGAGGTATTCCTATAGAATTTGGGTTCCGAAAGTTCAAGAGCTTAAGGATGAGAACTTAGATGAGAGCCATAGTTTGAGGAATAGGATTTAGGGCAAACCCAGAATCTGATAGTCAGGGAGGTTGCCATCAAGAAAGAAAGAACCCATAACATAATAGAGTGGAAAACAAGGTTTTTAATGTATAAGATAACCCCGATTATGGGAGAAGGTTGAAACATTTCATACTAAGGAAACAGAAAGTCGAGTAAGGAAAGGAGACCCGAGACGGTACTCCTATATGACAATTTATGGACCTGTCTAGACAGAACTTAGACTATTATCCCCAACCACCATCTTGAGGAAACAATGCGATAGGAAATTCTTTCAGGACCTTTAAGTCTCTAAGCTCTCAGAGTTCCAAGGAACAGGTTGACCTAGTCGAGGCAAGAGCCTGGCTAAAGGAAATAGAGGAATCATTTGAGATTCTGAATGATTGACGAACCACAAAAGACTGTTTTGTCACTTACCCTCCTAAGAAAGAGACCACCCGCTGGTGAAAGACCAAGGAAGGCACGGAGCAAGAGATTATAATAAACTGATTTAAGTTCAGTCAATTGTTTTCGGGAAAGTAATTCCCAAAGATAAGGAGATAGTGTAAAAGCTTTAGAGCCAGAACAAAGGCAGACGAGTATGATGAATTATGAATCTAAGATGTAAAAGTTTTCAAGATTCGTTCTGAAGACACGAATCCAGAATGACGGGATGTTTGAAATCAATCCTTATGTTGTGTTGGTTCATGAAATAATGATAAGAGAAAGGAAAATAAAAAGAAATTGAAGTGGAAAGGAATATAACGGCAATAGAGTTTGAAGAATGATAAGGGAGTTGGGTATGAGGAAACCCTAAAGACTCGTAGAAATAGAAATAGAAGAGTATGTAATCGTCAGGATGAGGGTGATTCACCATGAGTTAAAATTGATGGTTGAGGGCATAAGAGATACATATATTTTATCCCCTGTAAGTTGGGAAGATTCGAGGAAACCTTGAGATAATTCGAAGGATAAATAATGAGACGCGGATAGATTGAGGACACAAGAATGTAAGAAATTAAGAAAATTAGATGAAGGAAGTGACCTTCAAGAAGGTGAAGTGTAAGACCGGTGGCATGATACCCAGAAAGGGAGACGCCAGGTATGGGAGATATCCCAACATTGAGATGACTGTTGGGATAAACAACAAAAGTAAATAAGGAATTATTAAGAAGAAGTTCACGTTGAACATGACCAATATCTTCCAGAACATCCTTGTTATCATTACCAAATTAGGCAAGAAAAGCGGGTAACCATTGTTATCTTTTGAAGGCCATATGGGTTGACCTCAGTTTGAATAAGGATGCTATCGTGAAATTGGTATAAACTATCGAGGTGGGAATGATTGATTAAGATAATCTATCAAGGATATAAGACTTGATTTATCCATGGAAGGATGCAAGTACCTTTTTAAAGGTGGAATTAAGGATAAAACATCAGTAACTTAAAACGAATCCTAGGGGAATGCATAAAGGTTGGCATTTCACCCTTAATAGGGATAGTATGAGTTTTGACAGTATGAATTGGAAAGGATTAAGGTAATAACAACCTTTAAGAATCAGTGGAGAAATTTTTCAGAAGTATATAGACAATGGTTCTAGTATTAGTAAATGGTATTTTGATATGCCCTGTATCTAGGGAATACAGGAGGAATGATTCAAGGATAACCTTAGAGGTTTTACAAGGAGAAAGGTAATATTCAAAGTTCTCGAGAATAGAAATGTTGATAAAGGAAATATGGCGTAATTATAATAATGCCAGGTGGGCACGTGTTAAACCACGAGAAAGTATGGATCGAACCAGTAATGGTCGAAATTGTTCAGGGCAATTAGGACTTAAGATAAAAGATGTTCTAAGTATAATTGAGAGTCAGTCGTGACAGTGATTAACCTCTAAAGACTGAGGCAATAACTTATGAAAAAAAATGGTGATTTTTTTTACTCATCAGATTTTAAGGAAAACATCTTCACATAAGCTGTGATTGAAATGAGGTAGAAAATTTATTTGAAGGTGGTTAAAATGACATTGACTGTAAGGAAATTTTACTATCAGGAAAGGCCAAAGAGGTGGCCGACACTTTAAAGGTAAGAGGATAATTATAGGCGCTTGTGCCAAAGGAATACAGTGATGATGGTTGAAGCCGTAAAGGTTGTATTATGGTTTGGAAGATTGACATTCCTTCTGATGACTGTGCAATACCCAATCGTAATAGTAGTTGGTAAAGGTTTAATTCGCGTAATCGCCATGAGCGGGCTATCTATATCAGAAGACACTATCTTGAGATAAGCCAGGACCATGTTTCAAAAAGGACTAGATGAACCTTTGAGTTAAGTCTTCTATTTAAGGCATATGATTTAGAATGGTATTAACCTGCTATCGTTGCTTTGATTGAAACTCTTCTGCAATTTTATCTGCTTCATGTCATGTATGTATGTCAGGATTAGGAGTGTTCTTCATGAATCGGAAATGGTGATTATGTTACCTCCTTAGAAGGATTTGATACGACATGTATGGACTCCGTATGGTTAGATATTAAGATTTCATGGAACGTGAATGACGACAGTAGGTCAGTAGTGGACCATAGTAATGCAGCAATGATTCTGCGAGTAATGAGCTGGTTACAACCGTGAGAGTTGTATTGGAATGGATGTTGAGATTGAGTACCACTAAACGGGTCGTGGTAGTGTATAAGTTATCATTGATAGACTAATTAAGTAGAGTATCTACCTATTGAATATTTATTCTTTCTTATCAATAGAGAGTCGTATTATTATACGAGGAAGGTTACGGTGCAAGCATAGAATTCAAGTAACGATGATGTCTAGAATGAGATCCCAGGTTCGATTTTCGGTATCGAAGGAGTTTCAAAGGTGATTGTGTATAAGCTCGAGGAAGAGCATGGGTCCATAGAATGATGGACGGAATAGCAAAAATATTTAGGCATGTGAAATACGATGCTATAATACTTGATGTTGATATAAATACATATATGTTTTGTTCTCCTATGACAAACCTCTATAGTTCAGAGGTAGGTTCCAAGCCAGATATTTTGTGGCAGTATATTTTTATATATATACAATTCTCTTCAATTTGTTCTTTTCTCTCCTTTTCATTTCATGTAAGCTGAGAAGAACAACCCTTCCAGAAGGGGAGGTATTGCCGAATGACTATCTATCTGTGTGATGGAAGCCTATTAGGATACCATCTATTGTTTAATTGCTTGTCAAGTACTAAAGGCTGGCCACCTTCTGTACTAACTATGTGATATAACAAGTGTTCATGATCATAGTGATCTCTCAATAAATTCTTTTACTTCTATATGAAGGATGAAGCTTTCGATAATAGAAACAGCTGAAAAAGGAGTAGTAAAATTTTGGTGGTATTCGGTATGGAAACACATTCGTGATACTAAGGTTGACGTGGTTATTAAAAGGTTATAGAACGCTAATGAGCAAAAGTGTAACCAGTATAATATTAGGAACGGAGAGCAGTAGCGATTACGAACTGGAAAAGAATGGGTATTGAGAAGCAAAAGCTCTAATGTTAAAAGCTATAATGAGAGTCTGTGCAATAGACTTGAAAGAAATTGGAATGATCACTTAACACGGATTGAGTTTTCTTACGACAATAGATCATATGTCATTATCGAGATGTCACCTTATGAGATCCTTGAGGGAAGACAATGTCGATCTCCCTTATGATTAGGATGAAGTTGTAGAGCGCAAGATGCTCGGACCCGCAGTAGTCCAAAGGACCAAGGATATAATAGATCTAATCAGAGGACGGCTGGTAGTAGCCCAAGATGGACATAAGAAGTATGTTGATTTGACACGAAAGGACAAAGAATAGGAAGTAGGGGACCTAGTGTTGTTAAAGGTATCCCCTTGGAAACCCTTGGAAAGGATTGATGAGATTCGGAAAGAAAGGAAAGTTAAGTCCACAATTTGTCGGACCCTTGGATATATTAAGAAGTATTGGGAAGTTAGCATATGAGCTAGCCTTACCCCAGAACATGTAGCAAGTCATAACGTGTTTCACGTATCAATGTTAAGGAAGTGTAATTCGGATGACAGATAAATAGGGGCATATGAGCGCATATACATGCAACCAGACGTAACCTATATGGAGCAACCAGGAAGGGTTATAGATTGAAAAAGGAACAAGTGCTTAGGAGAAGGGTTATCAAACTATTCAGAGTTTGATGGAAGAACCACAATGTGGGAAAATTTACTTGAGAGTTAGAAAGTGTAATGCTAAGAAAGTATCCCTATTCATTTTCTATCTGATTCCGGGACGGAATCCTTTTAAGGAGGGGAGACTATAATAACCCCAATTTTTGGGAAATTTTGAAACCCTTATGAATAGTATTTTTGCTGAATGAGAAAACTTTTCATGCCACACTATGTAGGGGTTCTGATATGGATATTCTGAGATTTTATTAGTACTTTATATGGGATATAAGTGTATGTAAAGATCGTCAGAATCCAAATCCGAACACTTTGATTTTTCCCGGAAATCCAATAGATACGGAAAGAATTGAGTATAAGGTAACAGGATAAAAGGATTTAAATTAAAGGATTATAATAGAGGATCATAAAAAGGAATATAATGTATTGAGAAAGGTTAAGGGAACCTAAGTAATAAGATCCCGGGTATGATCCCTCAAACGATAAACGAAAACGGAAGTTAAGCGAACCGTATAACAGATCAGCGGTCATTAGGCAAACAATTAGGAAGTTAATCAAAGGGATTAGAGAGGATGATGTCACCCAACCAATGAGAAGAGGACAAGGAGGGGAGGATGACATCATGAGGATGACACAAGCATGACATGGGAAGGAAGGAGGTGTGGTTGAATGAGAACCACACAAAGTCCAAGGTTAATTAGGCAAAAGCAAAACAAAGCAAAACACAAAAAATCTCTCTTTCTTCTTCATGCTCTCGGCTTCTTTCTTAAAAAATGAAGATCCAAGCTCCACCACTTACTATTTAGCAAGGTAATTATCTAAGCTTCCCCATGGATAGTTACATACTTCCTATAAGTTTAAGCTTCTAATTCCAAGCCAATCTTTTTCTATAAATCATGAAAGAAGATGGTGAATAGTGTTTTTCAAGAACTAAAATTTGTGTTCTTGAAGTTTTGTTTAGATTAAGCTTGGATAAGGACTTTAAGGGTGATTCCAAGCCATTCTCTTGATTCTCCACTCTCCAAGGAAGGTATAAACTACAAACCCTAGCTTTAGTTTTGAGTAATTAGGATTGAATATGATTGATATAGTATATGTGAAGCATGATGCTTGATTGTTTGAAGTTTGGTTGAGTTGTAGAGATTAGTTGGTTTTGTGGTATTGTTGGAGTTGTAAATCTTGATAATTAGTTAAAGAACCTAAGTAAAGCTTTTAGTTCATGTGGGGAATAAGTATAAATGGTTAATGTGGATTTGTTGGGGCTATTATGATGTGGTTTGGAGGGATGTTGGTTGTATGATTGATTTGGGGTTGAATTGTGGTTGGTTTTAAATGGTTTAAATTTGGGAAATCACGTAAACATAGCCGTCGTAACGTCCGGTTTTCTTTAGACTGTTTTTGTGCATAAAATTAGGACCCGAGAACCCCCTGCTAGATTATGACCATTGCCATGTCTAGATAGCTCGTGTTACGAGCTTCGTTTTGATATGTAGTTCGTTCGATTCCGATGCACGGTTTAGGAGAAACGACCGTTTCAAGTAACGGCGTTTCGCGAATAAAACATTTCCCCTCGCCTTACTTTGAAACATAGGTTAAAGACCAAAAAGGGTTAATTAATGTATGAAACAATTATGGTAAGAGTGTTAGGCAGTTGGTAAGACACTCGCGAAGGAATCGCTTTAAAACTCGTAATGGTTAATTTATTAAAAATGGTGGAGCCGAGGGTACTCGAGTGACTTAAGAGAATCAGTAAGCGCAAAACGAGCGTTAGAGTCTGAGTTGGTTAGAGTATAGATTTACAAGTGACTTTGGTTTAATTCCAACTTACTTGTTGTTTATAGGTTACCAGACTCGTCCCGAGCCATTCGTAACCCCCAGTCGCTCAGGCAAGTTTTCTACCCGTTATAACTGTTGTTGTGATGTATATATGTATATGCATTATCTTGCGATAGATGCATGTTGGTTAATTAGCAAATGTTGCAATATATTGAAGCATGCTGCTATGGTATATATATATGCATGCCTGTTTCGTATTCTTTCCATATATATCTGTTGATTCAGTTGATAATACCTATGCTAGAGAATAGCGGTAATTTGCATATACCCTTAGTATAGGGACCCAAAGGTGAAAATATTTTCTAAAACCGGGAGTCGAGGATCCCGAGTAGATTTTGGTATATATGTATATATATATATATATTTATATATATATATGGTCATAGTTTTCAAAACTATTAATCGAATAAGGTTTATTCGATAACTTTATTTTTATTATTGAATATTATTTCGAATATTCATTCGAGGACTTATGACTCCTTTTATTTTATTATTTGAATATTATTTGAATATTCATTCGAGGGCTTATGACTCAGTTTATATTATTTAATGAATATTATTTGAATATTCATTTGAGGATCTATGACTCCGATTATTTGCTGAGATATGTTCTTTATTTTATTAAAGAATAAGGTGTAAATAATCAGACTTATTTTCGATTATTCAAATAAAGATAGTACTTTTATATAAGTATATCTTTGGTTATTTAATATCCATTTCAAGTATAAGTTTTAATACTTCTACTTCGATTATTTTTATAAGGATTATCTTTATGAGAATATTATTTAAATAATAATATTCAAGCATTTTCTAAATATACTGGGGACTAATTTACTTCATTAAATCAGCTTTACTCCAAACATTCTTAAAAATGTTTTCGAGTCTTCAAAATGAATTTAAAAAGGGTAGAGCGGATCCCAAAACTTGTTTTCAAATTCAAGATCTTCCATTTTAAGGGGACTTGAATACTCGCTCAAAAATCTAAGGGATCCGGCTCTATGGTGTATTTTATATTCGCAACAAGGTTGCAGTTTTGGTAAATGAATTGATTACTTACCCAACGTTCGGGAAGTAAGTCCATCTATTGAGTCGGCATAAGCAACATGGGCTCAGTGGGCGTCCATGATAGTGTAAGTGGCTCAGTGGGAGTCCATCAAATGCATAAGTGGCCGAGTGGCAGTCCAGCATAAGGTCCTATTGCGACCAGGGTGATGACCAGTGGGGAATTCGTCCATCTACTAGTAGAAAATGTTACTTATTGGTATCTTTGCCTGATCAGCAAGATATCAGGTTTATGCCAAAATTCTTTCCTTTCCAAATTTATTGGATATTGCAATTCTGTTCATACTTTACATGACAGAGGTTTTCAGGAAATGTATATATATATAGGTGTATATATATGTCGGGACTTAATGAAGTATCTCGTAACTTCATTATTAATAATGATATTCAAAGATTGAATCTATTCAAATCTTGTCTTGTAGTCTCATCTATGTGATGAACTTTTAAAACTGATTATAACTTGAACGGTGGTAGTTCAAGTAGTATTTGGAAAAGATATAAGTATATTGGAGTATCTTGTAACTTCATCTTTTAAACTTATATCTAGTAAATGATTATCTTATGCATGACAAAGATTTTCAGAAAAACGTTGAGACAAGGTTAGATATATGAGATCACCTTGCAACGATATTTTTTATACAGTTATACACTGGAACTCTGTGTGTATTATGCATGGAAGAGGACTTCCCATATTTTGAAAAGTATATGTGTATATATATATACTGAATATTTTGCGACTTCATCGCATTAAGATATCAACTTGGTTCATTTCTTTTGACCAAGACTTTCATGAGTACTATGAGAAGGCTCATATATTGTTAATCATTATACATATTATTTTGGTGGGCTTGCTGCTCACCCTTGCTTTCTTCTTTCATCACACAACATCAGATAGACAAGATGAACAGGACCAAGCTCCCAATTCGCGAGCGGATAGGAAACGTTCCGCAGTTTCCTATAGGCGTTGATGTTGCTGTAGCTGAGGTAGGAACTACCAATAGGCTAGGCTTTCAACTTTTGATGTATCAGATTATGTATATTTATGAATTGTAATAATGGCAAAGAAATGTAAATTTATTCAGAAACCTGTTTAAGGTGTATTGGCATATAATTGTGGAATAAAACGACTTGTGATTATTTTTGGATATTCATCTCTGAGACTATAACTTGTGGTGTGTGTGTTTATTGTGGGGTCACAGTACAGAGTAGTTGATTATTTATTAAGATTGGGTGTTATTAAGGGAAATGGAACTCGTGACAACCCGGATCCCCGACCCCGGATTTGGGGGTGTTACAGTTCTTCCTCATAGGAATTTCTCTTCCATCATCTTCAGTTATTTTTGGAATGTACTGAGAAGCCTTTGTACCAGATATTCTGAGAAGATCTCTTATATCCTTCAAAATATATTCTGATCATCTTCTTGTAACATCAGATTTTATTTCCAGAAGGTAATAAATATGTTGAAGATCTTTGACAAACTTATTTAGCACATCAGTATCAGCTAGTCTGTAAGATCTGCCATCATTGAGAAATAAAATCAATTTCTCTTTTAGATCATCTTTATCATGAGCATCCATCACAATTTGAGCAGACAACACTTTGTCAAGGTGCTTTTGTTTGATTTGTTCATATGGTTTGTCTGTCAACATGAAAGGATCTCTGAGAGTAATTTCTACTCCTGTTTGTATCTTTTCTTCATCAGAACCTAATCCAGCTCTATCTCTAGGTTGCTTGGCTCTTAACCCAAACGTTGCAAGTTGATTAATCATTAGATTGGACTTAGGTTCCACTGGAGTAGCTTTGTTCCATAGCAGCTTCTTCTTATCTGTAATTGTCATCTTGTTCAAATCAACTTGAGCTCTGTCTGAGGTTGATGTCTTGATGACTTGATCAGGATTTGCTGTTTCATTTATACCTTGCTATTCTGAAATGTCTTCACTCTGAATAACTTGAGCTATGTCAGAGGTTATCTTAGATTCTTCTGTTATCTTCTTTCTTTTTAGAGTTTCAACAGTTTCATCTTCTGCAGTTGTATCATCAAAAACTTGAACCAACTTGCACACGGGATCCATCAGGATTTGAGTAATCTTCATCTCATGTTTCTTTGTTGGTTCATCAATCTTTCCTTTCCCTTTTGCCTTGGGATCAATTTTAATTTGTGATCTTGTCTTGGGTTTTGAAGCCTCAGAAGTTGACCTTTCCTTGATCACAATGCCTTTTTCCTTAGGCCTTGGAGGTTTCTTTGCATTAGAAGCTTTAGACTTAGGATGTCTTTTCAGTTGCAAACCATTCCAGGATTATGCTTGAGAAACAATCTTTTAGAAATTTCTTCATCAAGAGTCTGAATCTTGGGATCCTTATAGTAGACAGTAGTCTCCCTTCCCTTAAGCTTCAGAGTTTGTAAAAACTTCTGAGAGTCTTAACTTTAAGACTGAATCAGAACATCAGACTGTGTCATCAGAATTTGATTATCATAACTTGCTATCAAAGTTTGAGCATTCACAGCTTCAGAACTTGAATTCTTCTGTGTAGAAGATTTTCTAGAATCAAAAATTAGTTTCTGTGAAGAAACTTTGCTGCTTTGCTTGCCTTGACCTTGACCTTTGCTCTTGCTAGGGTTTCCCTGGTCAACTTCAGAATCATCCTTTTTCTTCAGAGTTTGGCTAGTTGAGCATTTGGACTTAACTACCTTCTCCCCCTTTTTGGCATCATCTGATAGGAATGAAGAAAGAAGGAGTTCCACTGAAGATTGGATCTCAGTTAATTGAATTTGTTGAGCAGCTTGATTTTGCAAGACCTCATCTAGTTGGGCCTGCTGCTTTTCTTGAACTTTCTCAATTGCTTCCACTTTCACTTGAATAGGTCTGATAAACCTCTTTTTGTCTAATTTGATCTCCATGTCTAGCTTATCAGTTGTTTCTTGAAGTTTATCAACCTTTGCTTGAGTTGTGGAATGTAAACCGTGAAGAGATTTAGTACTGAGAGCAGTGACTTTAAGTTGTGTCTTAAAATCAGAATTTGTCAGCAACTCATCAGCTTTTGAAATATGATCTTTCAGAACATTTGAGCTTGGAATGAAGTCAGGTTCATTCCACTTCTTGGTCCATTCAACTCCTCTGTGAGTTTCTTCTCATGGAACAGGAGCATCTTCTTCAACAAATTTAATTAGTGCCTCCTTTCCAAGAATTGGAGCATTAACTGGAGCACTGTCTCCAGAATTTGATAACATCTCCTCATCTTCTGATAACACAAGAGTGTGTGTAGCTGAAGGAGATTCTGGAACTACTTCATCTGTTTCAGGATCCAAATCTAGAATTAGAGTAGTGGGAATATCAGCATTTAATGGAGAAACAGGTAGAGTTGACTCCTTTTCTTGTGGTGCTTCCAGATACAACACAGTTGGAATGTTTAACCAGTGAATATCAATTTCAGGACTTAATCCTGAATCTTCAACTGTGACATTTTCTTTGAATGGAGAGATATGAGGTGTGATCATTGTGTCTGGAACAGTCTTCAGGTGCTGGAAGGGCTTCAATGACTATTACTTCTGATGAGATCAGAGATTCCTGATCCCCTTCCAAAGCTTCTTTAGCATCCTCATATTGAGCTTGTGTAATTTTCACACCCGCTCTCTTCTTCTTTGATCTGAAATTTGGTTGTGAAGGTGTTGCTTGAGCATCATCAGAACTTGAGGTTCTTTTCCTTTTCAAAATTCCATAACCCTCAGCTTCATTCTTTTTCTGAGGAGTTACCTCTTTAGCTTCAACCTCCTTATAAAAAAATTACCTTTTCAGCTTTCACTGTCATAGGTTCTGATGCTGGAACCTGGAACTGTTCATCCTCATCTGATTCATCTCTCAGAATCATCCTTCTCTTTCTCCTTGGTGGAGATTGAGGAACAGATTTGGTCCTTTTGGTTTTGGGCTTTGAGGAAGTGTCAAATTTTACAACTGGCACCTTTTAAGAAGTACTAGAGGTTGGTTTGGATTCGAGAGGTGAGGTTCTGATGGTAGGTGCTGATGAGTGTGGTTGAGAGGATTGTGATGGTTGAAAGTAGGTTCTGATGGTAGGTTGTGGTTGAGAATTGGAAGGCTGGGTTTGTGGAGATTGAGAAGTGGTAGGTTGTGTAGGTGCAACATCAGGATATATGGGTGTGTATGTGTGAGGATCAGAATTTACTAAGAACTGTTTTACAGATAGAGGAAGTTGGAGGGGTCTTAGTACATTCTTCTTATTATCAGCAGAGAATAAGTCTGTGAAAGCCCTTTTGTGAAGTTTAAAGGGTTCAATTGTCTCACTAAAGTTTTGAGGTGCATCAGAACAACATAAATTATATATAAGCTGACAGAATCTAGAAAAATAAACTGTGTTGCTATCTTCTTTCATCCTATCACCTATAAAACCCAAAATTGCAGTAACATAATCAAAATGATTTTGATTAATAAGGGCATACCCAATTTGCTGACTCATTATTGGGATAGCATCAAAGTTGGAGCATTTATTGGCAAAGGCTTTGGTAATGCAGTCGAAAAAGAAGCTCCACTCCCTCCTGATGTAAGGCCTCTTCCGTTTTCCCAGCTTGGATAAAGATTTCTCATACCCAAGATTTACCATCATATTTTGAAGAGCTGACTCCCCAACTTATGAACTGTAAGTACAATTTTCTGGTAGATGCAAAGCTTGTCGAATAGTAGACAAGGTAACTAGATGCTCATTTTCCCCTGTTGAAAAAATAATACTTGGGGACCCATTTTCACCACCATCATCATATACCCCAGACCTCCAGAACTCCAGAATTTGTTTGCCTGAGATAAGCTGTGGTTGGGTCAGAGCATAACCAATTTTACTTCGAGCAAGAAAATCTTGAATGAAGTGAAGTTCAGAAGGAGCCTTGTCCTTGTTGAGAATAGCCATGTAGTTGTTGGGAACTGATAATATGCCCATTACAGTAAATATTAAAAAAAATAAGTCAAGTAAATAAATAATGCCACGTAAGTATCAGGATTTGCATTAGAACTTGACTATTATCAGAATTTAACGGCCATCAGAACATGGCTTCTGTACTCAAAAAGTGAATGACTGTTTCTGTGATTCTTCATACAAATACTGACTGGTTTCTTCAGAGTTTAATCATCAGAACATAATCAGAACTTGTTCTCAGAATTTATGCAAATAATGCTTACCTGTTTATCTGAAACAACTTAATCACCACTGTAATTTTCATCATTCATATGGAGTGATAGTGTGTGTATGTGCAAATGATCAGATAAAGATTAAAGTCTGATAAACTTCAGTATATCTTAGAAATAAGGCATAACTAAGAAAAGTGCTTAAAATATATCTTTAATTTTGAAGTCTACTATAGAATAAATTTATGCAAGTATCCACCTCAACTGTTTGTGCTCATTTTATGCATCTTTTGAAATTCTTTTAACAGTGGCTTCTCAGTGTAAATGAGTTACAACTGCTATCAGAATTTATGCTGTTATTAGAATATTTCCCCAGTAATCAGAGAATGTGAAAAGTCACCAAGAAAAATTTGTTTTTCTAATGCATATTACTTAATACCAGCAAAGCACTTGGGTCTTCCCTGTCACATATTTACTCTAGATCTCAAAGGAGTATCTAATTTCAATTTTTCTTTTCTTTTATTTTCTTCAGATAAGTGAGGCTTATCAAGCATGTAGTTCATCCTTAAGATTTACTGACATCAGAATTTGATAAATAAGAAGCAATAATCTAGTTTGTGACTTAGTAATATGATACAGGGAGTAAATTTGACTAAGATCAAAATCAGAGTTTGCTTGTGTTATGGATTTCCACATAAATAACTAATTCAAAAATGGGATACACAGTTTGTTAATGACTACTAAGTCAACATCTAACAAATAATCCTCACTGGAGTGAATAGTCACAGAACATTCAAAACACTTTCAGAGTTTATAGAATCACATCAGATAACAATTAGTATTTAATATGTTACAATTTAAGCACATATTACATGGAGATAAGACAATCTGTAAACACTGATCATAAAGTCTGATGCATGAGAACAAAAACTAAACAGATTTTGAGAAAGAACCTGAAACCATTCCAAGTTCATTTACCAGTCTTGTAAAAGTAGCTTCACATAGTGGTTTTGTGAAGATATCTTCTAGTTGTTGATCTGTTGGGACAAAATGTAATTCTACTGTACCTTCGATCACATGTTCCCTTATGAAATGGTACCTAATGCTGATGTGCTTTGTCATTGAGTGTTGAACTGGATTACCTGTCATAGCAATAGCACTTTGTTATCACAGTAAATGGTTATTTTAGAAAATTCTAACCCATAGTCCAGTAACTGATTCTTCATCCAAAGAATCTGTGCACAACAGCTTCCTGCAGCAATATATTCTGCTTCTACAGTTGTTGTGGAAATTGATTTCTGTTTCTTGCTAAACCAAGAAACCAATCTGCCTCCAAGAAATTGACAACTTCCACTAGTGCTTTTTCTGTCTATTTTGCATCCTGCAAAATCTGCATCTGAGTAACCTATTAGCTTAAAATCTGATTCCCTAGGATACCACAATCCTAGATCAGTTGTACTCTTGAGGTACTTGAAAATTCTTTTCACAGCTATTAGATGAGGTTCTCTTGGATCAGCCTGAAATCTTGCACAAAGACATGTAGCATACATGATATCAGGTCTACTTGCAGTTAAATAGAGTAAAGAGCCAATCATACCTCTGTAATTAGTAATATCTACTGATGCTCCAGTATCTTTATCTAACTTGGTGGCAGTGGCCATGTGAGTGGATGCAGTTGAACTGTCTTGCATTCCAAAATTCTTGAGTAAATTTCTGGTGTACCTGGATTGATTTATGAAATTACCTTTTTTAGTTTGCTTGACTTGAAGTCCCAGAAAATAGCTCAACTCTCCCATCATACTCATTTGACATCTTGACTGCATCAACCTGGAAAATCTTTCACAAAGTTTTGTATTTATAGAGCCAAAGATGATATCATCAACATATATCTGTACCAAAAGTAAGTCTTTTCCATGGTTGAGGTAGAATATAGTTTTATCAATTATGCCTCTGGTAAATCCACTTTCCAGAAGGAATTGAGCTAAATTCTCATACCATGCTCTTGGAGCTTGCTTAAGGCCATAAAGTGCTTTGTCAAGCCTGTAGACATGATTTGGAAATTTTGGATCTACAAAGCCTGGAGGTTGTTCAACATATACCTCTTCTTCCAATTCTTCATTGAGAAAAGCACTTTTCACATCCATTTGAAAGACTTTAAACTTCTTGTGAGCAGCATAATCCAAAAAGATTCTTATGGCTTCCAATCTAGCAACTGGAGCAAATGTTTCATCATAGTCAATACCCTCATGTTGAGAGTAACCTTTAGCAACCATTTTGTTTTTGAACTCCCATTTTGTGCCAAAAATTGATCTGTTCTTTGGTCTTGGCACTAGGGTCCAGACTTTATTTCTTTCAATTTCATTTAACTCTTCCTGCATTGCTTACACCCAATCAGCATCTTGAAGAGCTTCTTCCACTTTCTTTGATTCAGTCTGAGATAGAAAGAAATGATAGAGACATTCATTTGATGTTGTTGTTCAAGTTCTGACACCTGCTTCAGGATCTCCAATTATTAAGTCAGGTGTGTATGATTTAGTCCACTTCCTTGCAGATGGAAGTTGATCTCTAGAACTGGATCCTCCCCCATGATCCATGCTGTCTCCATCAGCATTTTCTGATGCTCCCCCTAAAGTTATGCTCTCTGAAATTTCAGAATTTGAGTTGGATCCTTCAGGAATTGAAGAATCAGAGTTTCCAGAATTATCAGAATTTGGCTTATCTGAACTTGATGAATCAGAACTTGAAGAGCCAGTGACTGGTTCTGATGCTTCTTGAGAGTCTTGAGATATGGTATGATCATCAGCTTGCTCTCCCTGAACAAGTGCATTTCCCTTTGGAGCAGTTACCAGAGTTTCAATGACATCAGAGTTTAACCTGTCAGAACTTACAGGATCAGGATTTAGGTCATCAAAATTTACAGAATTAGAATTTACATCTTCATTTTCAAATCTCAGCTGATCATGATCATTGAAATCTTCAAGTCCAGTAATCTTTTTATCATCAAAAGATACATTGATAGATTCCATGACAACCCTTGTTCTTAAATTGTAGACTCTGAAGGATTTTGTGGAAAGTGGATATCCAACAAAAATTCCTTCATCAGCTTTTAGATCAAATTTTGACAGCTGTTCATGTTGAGTCTTAAGAACAAAACACTTGCATCCAAATACATGAAAGTATTTCAGATTTGGCTTTTTTTTCTTCACCATCTCATATGGTGTTTTTCCATGCTTGTTTATAAGTGTAGCATTCTGTGTAAAACAAGTAGTCTGCACAGCTTCAGCCCAAAAATAGGTTGGTAGCTTTGCTTCATCAAGCATATTTTGTGCAACTTCAATAAGAGTCCTGTTCTTTCTTTCTATAACTCCATTCTGCTGTGAAGTTCCAGGTGCAGAAAATTCCTGCTTTATTCCATGCTCTTTGCAGAACTCTTCCATGATTGAATTCTTGAACTCAGTGCCATTATCACTTCTTATTATTTTATCAGAATCTTTGACTAATTTATCTAGCTGTCTGACATGATCAGTTAGAGTAGATGTAATTTCATTCTTCTTATGCAAGAAATACACCCAAGTGTATCTTGTGAACTCATCCACTATAACCATATCATATTTCTTCTTTGCAATAGACATGACATTGAATGGACCAAATAGATCAACATGCAATAAGTGATAAGGCTCAAGAATTGAGGATTCAGTTTTGCTCTTGAATGAAGATTTTCTTTGTTTTGCCTTTTGAAATGAGTCACAAAGACCATCAGGAGCAAATACTAATTTTGGCAGTCCTCTCACAAGATCTTTCTTTACTAGCTCATTTATGTTGTTGAAATTTAAGTGAGAGAGTCTCTTGTGCCAATTCCAGCTTTCTTTAATTGATGCTCTGCTTAACAGAAAGATTGCAGAACCATCAGAATTTGTTGAAAGTCTGGCTTCATATATGTTACCATGTCTGTAACGTTTTAGAACCACTTTGCCTGTAGAATTACTTACAACTTCACAGTGTTCTTCAAAGAAATCCACATGATAACCTCCGTCACAGATTTGACTCACACTTAGCAGATTGTTTTTAAGTACTGAGACAAGAGCTACTGATTCAATTATAACATTCCCAAGATTGATATTGCCATATCCCAGAGTCTTTCCCCTGTTGCCATCTCCATAAGAAACTCCTGGGCCAGCTTTCGCCACAAAGTCTGATAGTAGGGCTTTATTTCCAGTCATATGTCTTGAACATCCACTTTCCAGAACCAAGATGTTTTTCCTGTTGCCCTGCAATCACAAAGACCACTATTGGTTAGTTTTAAGGACCCAGACTTGCTTGAATCCTTTGGCCTTTTTAAGGTTGTTAGCATTTGCAGCGGATTTAGTTTCAGAGTTTATGCTAACATGCTTTTTATCAGACTTTATATCAGACTTTGCATCAGAATTTACACTGGAAGGAATTACACTAACTTTCTTTAAAGAAGGTTTTATTTGATAATAATCATAGTACAAACTATGATATTCCTTACAAGTATAAATAGAATACCATAAACTACCACAATGAAAACAAGGATTTTGTGGTTTAAACCTAATAGACTGACTCTTAACTCCTAATCTAGGAGTATTTTTATTTTTCCTGCAAAAAGTAGCAAGATGGTTAGAGTTTCAACAATTATAGCATTTTTTCTAGGAGCATTAGGAACAGGCATATAATTATTGGTTTTATTCACACCTTCCTTTCCATTCCTATTTTTCCTAGCTTCCTTGACTTTGTTCACATTTCTAATCTCTTTCAGCTTATGCTTAAGCTGCTTCTTTGTCATTAAGCCAACATTTACCCTAATTGGTTTATCCTGTTTTAATTTTTCAGAAGTTGACTTTTCTTTGACTTCTGTTTTAGAGACTTTCATCTTTTCAGATTTTGACTTGTCTGAATTTGACACAAACTTGACATGATTAACTTTAGGCTTTTCAGCTTTCTTGGTAATGTTTGGTTTAGATGACACGGTTTCTTTTTCTTCTCTTTATCATCTAGGTATCATATGTTGTGTATATGTTGTGTACTTGATGATTTCATGAACAAAACACCTTGGTAGATTTTACTTAGTGAAATTATGTAGCACTCGACGGATAAGGTTTACAGTCCCGTCGGATGACTCAATATAGTCCCGACAGATGATGACTTATTATCCATTGAGTGAGTAGCTTATGTAACAATAAGTCTGTAGCACATTTTTGCATACATATTGTTTAGAATCTGTAGTAGTATTTGAGTCATGATTGATTTTAATTAGATATGCAGAATAGGTCGATTAATTGTACATAGATGATGTCTTGTAAATCTGCATAAGTGAAATGAAGTCAAGTGCCTGATTGCTACCTGGCGGATAAACAACAATGAATTCGACGGATGATCAACAACCCGACGGATGATCAATAACTCGACGGATGATCATGAACCCGACGGATAAAGAATTCAAATATCTGTTGACAGTGACAACACAGTCACATGCGTCGAGTGGATGCAAATGGAATATGGTAGCCTATTCAACTGGGTTATCGAGAACAAAGAAGCATTGCCATTTCCATGCTATTATGAAGATATTCAAAGATGCTGGAATAGAGTAATGAAGTAGCATTGTAATAGACTAGATAGTTTTTGTTTTATTATCTTGTCTTATTACTTTGTAATCTTGGTGATATATAAACCAAGAAGTAGCAACTAAGGAAAAATCTGAGAAACAAGCAGAGAAATATTTGTAAGCAGAATTCTTAGCATTTCTCTGCATTCTTAGTTGTTCAATATTTGTAAGCAACTGTGAGCATTTTGCACACAGGGTTCTCTCGATATATATTATATATCTCTGGTGGAATCATTCAAATCCACCAGAAAGTTTTTAAAGACTCTTGTTTTTAATTACTTGTGTTTTGATTCATTTAAGTAACTATTCCACATTGTGCTAATCAATTCACACTTATATATATTCGAGTTAGAACATTTTTATTTCAAGAAAAAGTTTCAAGAATTCCATTCAACCCCCTTCTGTAATTCTTGTCATATTGTTAAGGGACTAACAATTGGTATCAGAGCAAGCTCTTAGCAAACAAAGAGTTTAAAGATCAAAACAATACAGCAAGATGAACAAGAAGGATGTTGGAGTCAAGATTCCTTTTCTGGATAAAGATAATTACCATCATTGGAAGGTAAAGATGCATCTTCATTTGCTTTCTCAAGATGAGGCCTATGTTGACTGCATAGAAAGAGGCCCTCATGTTCCAATGAGAGCTGCAACTGGAAATGAGCCATCTGTCCCCAAGCCAAGGCATGAATGGTCTGATCCTGACATTGAACAAGCCAGGAAGGATAAAAAGGCCATGAATATCCTGTTTAATGAAGTTGATGGTGATATGTTTGACAACATTATCAAATGCAAAACTGCCATTGATGTTTGGGATACAATACAGATCATCTGTGATGGCACTGAGCAAGTTAGAGAAAACAATATGCAGCTACTGATTCAGCAATATGAGCATTTTCATAATGAAGAAAGTGAGTCTCTCACTGACATTTTTAGTAGGTTTCAAAAACTGCTAAATGCTCTAAAGCTGCATGGAAGGGTCTATCAGACAAAAGACTCCAATCTAAAATTCCTTAGATCTCTTCCAAAGGAATGAAAACCAATGAAAGTCTCATTGAGAAACTCACAAGATTATAAGGAGTTTACTTTGGAGAGACTGTATGGCATCCTGAAAACATATGAGCTTGAAATAGAGCAAGATGAAAGGATGGAGAGAGGAAAGAAAAAAGGAGGGTCCATTACACTAGTTGCTGAGTTAGGGAAAGAGAAGGAGATGCGGATGGAAGCTGTTGAGTCAACTTCAAGGGTCTGTGAAAATAAGGGCAAGGGCTTGCAGTAGAAAGTGAAGATTCTTTGAGCCAAGATGACATGGAAGACATTGATGAACATTTAGAATTTTTTTCCAAAAGATTTGGCAAGCTCAAGTTCAAAAAGAACTTTGGAGCAGCCAAGCCAAATAGAAACATGGTGGATAAATCAAAATTCAAATGTTTCAAATGTGGCTTGGCAGGGCACTTTGCCAGTGAGTGTAGGAAGTCAGATTCCAGTAAGAAAAAGTTTGAGCCTGTGGATTATAAGCAAAAATACTTTGAGCTGCTCAAACAAAAGGAAAGGGCTTTCATTACACAAGAAAATGACTGGGAAGCAGATGGTCTGGATGAAGATAAAGATGTCAGCTATGTTAATCTAGCCCTAATGGCCAAGTCTGATGAGACAGAAACAAGTTCTTCAAGTAATCAGGTAATTACTATAAACCTTGCGCATTTATCTAAAGCTGAGTGTAATGATGCTATAAATGACATGTCTACAAAGTTATATCATTTGCGTGTTACACTTAAGTCTCTTACTAAAGAAAATGCTAAAATCAAAGAAAAAAATTTGTTTTTGAGTGAGAGAAATAATGTGCTTGAGTCTCAGTTCATTGATTTTGAAAAGTTAAGAATTGAATGTAAGATTGCCAAGGAGGAATTAACTGAGTCCTTGAAGAAAGAAGAAATTTTGAAGAAGCAGCTCGAGCGTGAACATGAGGTGATTAAGGCATGGAAAACATCTAGGGATGTCCATGCTCAAATCACCAAAGTTCAAGGAATTGAGTCTTTCTGCGATGAAGCCTGGAAAAAGAACAAAGAGAAACTAGAACCAAATTTGGTGGATGGAGTGCTAACAGATGTAGACTCGACTGATGATGAGGTTCATCCATCAGATAACAAAAAGTGTTATCCGTCGACTGATGAAAATCCTCATCCGTCGGCTGTAAGCAAGCCTATCAGTAAAGCCAAACTTGTTAAGTTAAATGAAAAGTATGGATCTGTTTCCAAGAACTTTGTTTCAGGAGAATCGAGTCAAGTTAAGAAAGGGAAAAAGGCTAATGTTTGTCACATGACTGTCAAACAGTTAAGTGACAGACTTGAAAAGATTGAGGTAAAAAAAGAGGCTAAAAAGAAAAATAATAGAAATGGTAAAGTAGGGATTAAAAAACACAATAACTACACACCTGATAAATATGCTCCTAGAAAAATCTGTGTCAAGTGTGGTAGTGTAAATCATCTGTCTGTTAATTGCAAATCTGCCATGCCTACTTCCATATCTGTGCCACCTCACTTTCCTAACATGAATGTCATGCCTCCCATGCCTATGAATGCTATGTCTACACAGAATATGAATGCACAGTTTGCTAATATGCCATTTGCACCTAATCCTTATTATGTTGCATTTAGTATGCCACAAATACCATTTAGCATGCCTTACTGGAATAACATGTTTACTAATAGCATGCCATTCCCTGTTGATTATAATATGCATGATAATTTTGTTGCAATGAATGGTTTCAAAGGCCCAACTCAAATGACCAAGGATGAATCTGATATCCCCAAGTCAAATGAGATAAAGCCTAAGAAACAGAAAAAGAAAGCTAACAAGGCAGGACCCAAAGAAACTTGGGTACCAAAATCAACTTGATTTGATTTTGATGTGTGCAGGGAAACAGAAAGAATCTTTGGTACTTGGATAGTGGTTGTTCAAGACACATAACTGGTGATTCTACCCTGCTCACAGAGTTTAAGGAGAGAGATGGCCCAAGTATTACTTTTGGAGATGACAGCAAGGGTTATACTGTGGGATATGGCTTAATTTTAAAGGACAATGTCATCATTGAGGAAGTTGCCTTAGTGGATGGTCTCAAACACAATTTGTTGAGTATCAGCCAACTTTGTGATAAAGGCAACTCAGTAACCTTCAACTCAGAAGCCTGTATTATGACTAATAAAAGAAGCAACAAAGTGGTTCTCACTGGTGTGAGAAAGGGAAATGTGTACCTAGCTGATTTCAACTCATCTAATGCAGAATCTGTTACTTGTCTTCTCGGTAAAGCAAGTCAGGATGAAAGTTGGCTATGGCACAAGAAGCTATCCCATTTAAACTTCAAGACCGTGAATGAGCTAGTAAGGAAAGAACTGGTTAGAGGCATTCCTCTAGTGGAGTTCTCTAAGGATCGACTGTGTGATGCCTGCCAAAAAGGGAAGCAGATTAAAGCATCAATGAGGAAGAAACTTGATTCAACAATTAAAGAACCTTTGTAACTGCTACACATGGATTTGTTTGGACCAGTCAATGTGTTGTCCATCTCAAGGAAAAGATTTTGCCTAGTAATTATAGATGATTTCTCAAAGTTCTCTTGGACATATTTCCTAAAGTCTAAAGATGAGGCTAGTGAAATCATCATCAATCACATAAGGCAAGTCAATAATCATCCTAATTTTAAGGCTAGAAGAATCAGGAGTGACAATGAAACTGAGTTCAAGAATTCTGTCATGAGAGCATTTTGTGAGGTAAATGGGATTCTGCATGAATTTTCAGCAGCAAGAACTCCACAACAGAATGGAGTAGTGGAAAGAAAGAACAGATCACTTATTGAAGCTGCAAGGACAATTCTTAAAGAATCTAAACTGCCAACATATTTCTGGGCTGAAGCTGTTAATACTGTATGCTACACTCAGAATATTTCTCTGGTTAATCAAGCAAGATGTATGACTTCCAATCAATTGTTCAAGAACAAGAAACCAACTCTAAATTTTCTTCATGTCTTTGGCTGCAAATGTTATATTCTGAGAAATTAAACTGATCAAAATGGAAAGTTTGATGCTAAAACAGATGAAGGAATTTTTGTTGGATATGTTGTTTGTAAAGCATATAGAGTCTACAATCTAAGAACCAACATTGTTGTGGAATTAATACATGTTGTGTTTGAAAGATAAAAAGATTGAAGGATAGAAAGATGGAGATTACCATGAGAGCCTCAAATTCGACAATGTGGAGATGGTTAGTGATGATAGCGATGATGAAAGTGATCAAGAAACTGTATCTAAGGATAATGCAGAAAAATCTACTACCAATGAAGCACAAAACTCAACATCTGCTGAGTTGCATAATGCTTCATCCGCCGGGAGGCAATCTGTGTTATCCGTCGGGAGACAACCAGCTTCATCCGTCGGTACTCAAAATTCACCATCCGTCGGGTTATCAAAAGGAGCAGGAAGTCAAGAGAGATCACCTACAGAAAGTTCCCCTTTCTCAAATCAAAGATCCACAAACTCAGGGGGAGTTTCTAACAGTCAAAACTTAATCACACATCAAGACAACTATGAGGCCTCTTCATCTAGAGCTAATCTACCTCAACAAAGTAAATGGACAAAAGATCACCCCTTTGAGCTTATTATTGGTGATGTTTCCTCTAGAGTTCAAACCAGAAGAGCAACTCAAGAAGAATGTCTATACAGCAGCTTTCTTTCCAAGGAAGAACCAAAGAAGGTAGAAGAAGCTTTGTTGGATCCTGATTGGATTTTAGCTATGCAGGAGGAGCTAAACCAATTTGAAAGGAATAATGTATGGAAGCTGGTGCCCAAGCCTAAAGGAAAGAATCCAATAGACACCAAATAGGTATTCAGAAACAAGATGGATGAAAATGGTATAGTAGTCAGGAACAAAGCTAGATTGGTTGCTAAGGGCTATTGTCAACAAGAAGGTATAGATTTTGATGAAACATTTGCTCCTGTTGTAAGACTTGAAGCCATCAGAATCTTCTTAGCCTATGCAGCCCATGCCAATTTCAAAGTCTATCAAATGGATGTCAAAAGTGCCTTTCTGAATGGAGATTTGGAGGAAGTCTATGTCAGTCAACCTCCTGGTTTTGAAGATCCAAATTTTCAGAACATGTCTATTATCTTTTGAAAGCACTTTATGGACTGAAGCAAGCACCCAGAGCCTGGTATGACACTTTATCAAAGTTCCTTTTGGAAAATCACTTCACAAGAGGTACTGTAGATAAAAATTTATTTTTCAGAATGGCTCTAGTATACTTGTTCAAATTTATATAGATGATATTATTTTTGGCTCTACAGATGAGAAACTTTGCAAAAAGTTTGCCAAATTGATGCAAAGTAAGTATGAAATGATTATGATGGGAGAACTGACTTACTTTCTTGGTTTACAAGTTAAGGAAGTTAGTGATGGAATATTCATTAGTCAAACTAAATATATTTTTTATCTTTTAAAGAAGTTTGATCTAGTGGATTGCACATCTCCAAAAACTCCCATGGCTACTACAACTAAGCTTGAATTAAACACTACTGAAAAGTCTGTGGATATTTCAAGTTATAGGGGCATGGTTGACTCACTTATGTACTTAACAACTAATAGACCAGATATAATGTTTGCTACATGTTTATGTGCTAGATTTCAGGTTGATCCTAGATAATCTCACTTAATAGCTATTAAGAGAATTTTCAGATATCTCAAGGGAACACCAAAACTTGGCATTTGGTACCCTAGAGATTCTGGTTTTGATCTAACTGGTTATTCAGATGCAGATTATGCAGGTTGAAGAATTGATAGAAAAAGTACAACAGGAACCTGTCAATTTCTAAGAAACAAGCTTGTGTCCTGGTTCAGTAAAAAGCAAAATTCAGTTTCTACATCTACAGCTGAAGCTGAATATATTATTGCTGGCAGTTGCTGTGCTCATATTTTATGGATGAAAAATCAATTGCTAGACTATGGTTTGCAAGTTGAAAGGATTCCTATTTTTTGTGATAACACAAGTGCAATTGCCATCACTGAAAATCCAGTACAACATTCAAGGACAAAGCACATAGATATCAAGTACCACTTTATAAGGGAACATGTAATGAATGGTACTGTAGAACTGCATTTTGTTCCAAGTGAGAAGCAGCTTACAGATATTTTTACCAAGCCACTGGATGAATCCACCTTTTCAAGGTTGGTAAGTGAGTTAGGTATGCTTAATTATTCTTAAATCTATATGAGTTAATTTGCAAGTTGTAATGCAACCAGAAATTTAATTGATTTTTCAGTCTTGGATAAAATTTTGGCTAAGTCAAAATTTACATCTCGATGGATGATCTTTATCCATCGAGTTTGATCATCCGTCGGTATACTATTTGCTAATAAAATCAATTATTTTTCTGGAATATTTTATGACTCGACAGATAATAGTTTATCCTCATCCGTCGAATTGTCTTAATCTCAGCCGTTAATTCCCTGTACATTATCCATCGAGTATACTTACAGTTTGTAAGCATAACACGACGGATAATGGGTGGAATTTTTATAGTTTATTTTTAAACGGCTATTTTAGGCAATTTCTATTGGTTACTTTATTTTACTTTATTATTTTTAACTGTTATTTTTGAGATAGTATAAAAGCTTATTTCATTTCAATTGCTTTTCTTTTATCTTTCTCAAATTCAACTGCTCAAATTTCATTCTCTCTCAAAGCACTTACTCTCTTTCTCTTCAAGCTCTTATTCTCTAACAATGGCACCTGTTGTAAAGATTATGTGTCAAACTGGGTTCATTTATGAGAAGAACAATTTCACTGCACTAGTGAACAAGGGTATTCAGCAATCTGGTGACTATCACAAGATGATGAACTTTGTGAAAAATTGCAAGCTTAACTATGACATACTGGATTCACCCACAATCTTTTGTGAAGTTGTTGAAGAGATGTGGACCACTGCTACCTACAACTCAACATATAAGACAATCACACTCACCATTAAAGGTAAAGAGTTCTGTATCAATAGTGATGTTATAAAACCATATTTCAAGATTCTTGATAACACTGTGACCTCACCACACACTGACACTGATATAATCAATATGCTTAATTCCATGAACTATGCTCTTTCTACTTCTAAGTTAAGTGATATTAGGAGAATGGGTCTTAGGAAAGAATGGAGTTTTATGTGTGATGTTGTGACAAAGGTCTTTTCAGAAAAAATCAGTAATTTTGATTCAGTCAATATATCCATGCTTAACATGCTTTACATGCTAGTTACAGATAAATTCTATAATTTCAGTGACTTATCTTGTTTGAGTTAGGTTTTAAATTAGGAGAGTTAAATAAAAGAGGTAAAAGTGTGTATTATGCTAGATTCTTTATGATGTTAGCTAACCACCTCTGTGAAGAGATTGTGCTTGAGAATTCTAACAACAAATTAGATTGTTGGGTTTAAGAGAGAAGGCTCATTGCAGATTTGAACAGGGCCAATCATCACAAGGATGTGCCATTATTCTATTTTCCTGTAATGCAAGCACCTAAGGTAAGTGAGGTAAGTTCATCTATCCCTACCACTATTCCAACCTCACTAATTTCTTTGAGTTCTATTGTGGCAATGGCAACTGTGTCAATGACCCAATAGTTGCCTACCCAAGCCACCAAACCTGCAGTTATTTCAAAATCCAAATCTAAGAAAGCCCCCTCTGGTATCTCTCAAAAGATGCCAGTTACAAAATCCACTAAAACCAAAGAGGGGAGTGTGAAGGAGGGCAAGATAGGTGAGGGAAGGGGTGAACATAAAAGAAACCCTAAGAATAAGGATAGAGAGTTGAGTGGATCCCAGCTTAGCCACACTGCAGTTTCCCAACAAACTACAGTGCTTAAAAAGGATAAAAGCTCATTTCTAGCTGCATCCTCCCAAAAGGATGTAGTTATTGAACAAAGCTCTCAAACAAGAGCACATGCTAAGAGGGTTAGGGACACAAGCTCACCCCAAACTTATGCCAGAAAGAAGAAATCTAAAACCCTTGGGAATGCACAGGGTACACACACTGTACAAACTGGTACTAAAGACACAGTCACTGCACCTTCACAAATTCAGTTTGATGTGGCTCCAATAAATGTGGAGTCACAACCAAAATTGATAAGTGGATTTTATATCCACTTGGAACGCTTTATTACAAGCTTAAATCGGTGTTTTGGACTCAAGTTGTTGGTATTTTGATGTGTTTTTGTGTTATTGCATTTCATATATCAATTATATGAAGAAAAGAGCTTTTAAAGGAAATATGATAAAAAGTGATCAAAATTGGAAGCCATGGACACTGTCAAGTTGTAGAGAATCTCAATAGCTTCGTGTGGGCAGTTGAATCGCCTAATTCTGACGAGTAGAACTCAAGTTATGGCCAAAACAAGATTCATCAGATTTTTTTCCAGAAGCTGTCTAAGAGCCCGCTCAGGAGATCTGAGCGCCCGCTCAGGAGATCTGAGCGCCCGCTCAAGGCGCGGTTGGTCGCTGATTTTGCTGAAAAAGCCTTTTTTGAGTGGAATTTGACGATTTTAAGGGTCCAGGTCCACTAGGGGCGTATATATACTTAAAAAAGGGCTTTCATCATTCGGGAAGATTGGAATACCAAGGAGAAGACCTAGAAGCACATAACAACTCCGAAAAAGAATATCTTGTTTTCAACTAGTGATTCTTTGAATTAGTTGTAACTTTGGATGCTCGTTTTCGTTCTTATTGAACCTAGATCTCGTTTATTCATACTTTAATTATTATTCAGTTTATTAAGACCTTGTTTTATACCATGCTTTCATTGGAACCCATGGCGACAATGAGTTCAATTATGGACTAATCGTTATCATGGGATTCTAGCAGATTTACTTATGGATTTCAATAATTAATTTGTTTCGTTATCTTGGTGTGTGGTGATTGATTGATATCCTAGTATTTGTTGTGCTTAGTCATCTTATGTGCGTAGCTAACATATTAGATAGTGTGTTAATCTCTATTGAAGCGAAAGTGAATATAGAGGTTTAGAACTTGCCATGCTAGCATAGGTTCATGTATTGTATACATGATTAGTAGGTAACTCTAACCGTTTTACTTGCCCTATGTAATCAAGATAGATAACTTGTACTTAAACCGTTATGTTGTCAAATTCTATAGACATATAGGGTCTCAATATAATTGGTACCTATTCAGCTTCTATCTCTTTTATGGATGTCTGGTAGAATGGTACTCGTGCAATGAAATTTGGCATTTATCAGTTTTATCTGATTAGTGTCATCACCATCACACGCTAAGGTTAAGAACAATAAGGCTATTGAATGAAGTATTTAATGAAGTTAGAATCCCATGTTTGTCATATATAGTAATTCAACCTCAATTCTCTTAGTTAATGTTATTTAGTATAATCTTTTAGTTTAATAAAAACCCAATTTGTTATTTGTCTTAGCATTGAGCGATAACCATACATTGTTGCATAGGTGCATAAATTGAACTTAACCTAAACCAGTCTCTGTGTGAACGAATCTGATTTGAACGCGTATACTTGGGTGAATATTAGCGCGTGTTTTTGAAAGAGATGTGTCCTAAGTCCAATCATGTATGATGATTTAGGAATAACTTTTATGTAATCTGTTTTGATTTCATTGTTATTAATAAAAGACTTGTTTTGGTTTTATTGCGGGCTTTATCTATTTAAGTGTTTAAATAAGATATACCATAGTTTAGAGTAAAGCTTTTTATGGATTATGATGAGATCATAATAATGAGACCTAAAAAGATGATAAATCTGAACATAAATATTTCCTGGTCGTAGGATTACTAACTGGTAATTAGTAATCCGCAAAGATCGGTACATACTATGCTTGCTTCATTATGAAGGATGTCTGTTCTCATTGACATTTGTGTGGTGACACTATAGCTAGTATGTTGGTACTTATTATAGAATAAGTTCACTGAACATGACTCACACAGATGAACAACTGATGGAGTTCACTCACGTGTCAGTAGCTGTTCACATAGTGATAGTTGTACAAGTATCCTTAGACTTGAGGTCATCATAGTCATCTTGTGTACACTGAACTATACTTTGGTTTAGTTTTTAGTCTCCAGGGACAATAATAAGGGCTCTACTGGGTGTAGGAATTTATACATGAAGATAGTGTATGATCAATAAAGGATCTACCCCTTTCAGTGAAAGGAAGAAAATGTTCAATGGTGATCCACTTATGCTAGTTCAGGAATCTCTGGCCAGAGTGAATGAATTTAGAAAGGAGTTTCTAATTCACATTAATTAGAACTAAACATAGTGAATGAGAAAGCATATGATTAAATAAGATAGGCTTGACACGAGTTCCATGCCTTGTATTTAATCATGACATTGCAGGGTAGAAGGAATTAATTGTACGGTAACTATTCACTGAATAGGTTCTTGGTATTCTAAGCAGTGAATTCGTATTATCCGGATAGTCGCGATATGCTGAGAAGTATCCCTCACGATATAGAATAAACATGATTAATTTATTAATTAATCATATTTAATAAATTAGAGAATTTATATAAATAATGATAAAATAGTTTTATTATTATTTATTTCTACTACCGGCTTAATATTGAACCTACAGGGTCACACCATAAAAGAGAATGATTTAATGGTGGAGGAATTAATTAATAATGGCTGATAATTATTTATTTGTGAAATAAATAAATAATTAGAAAATTTAATAATTGATTAAATGAGATTTAATTAATTATAAAATTAATTAAGAAAAGTTCTTAATATTATTAATTAAGAATTTAATTTTGGAAATTAAATCAAGTGAGAGAATTATTTTTCTAAAGTGTTTAGAAAAGGGATTAATGATTAAAAGGTGTTTTAATTATTAGTTAATTGGTTAATAAGAATAATCAATTAAAGGGTTAATAATAATAATATTTTATGGGAAAATTTTCAGCTGAAAATTTTGCCTATAAATATACTATTATAAACCCTATTTGCCTCAACCAAAGAATAATATAAAAACCCTAATTCTAAAGTAGAAAAGAGAGGGAGGCAACTAATTCTCTCAACCTCTTCCTCCGTCCATTATTTTGATCCCTTGGTTGATACCGGTGGAGTGCTTCACAATTGAGGAGCAGCTGCTAGGGATCTCCGTTCATCGTTCTTGGATCGCTATTAGAGACCTCCATCTTTCCATTAACGTAAAGCTTCTTAAGGTAAACATACTGAACTACGAATTAAATATTATTTTTCGCATGGATCCTGCGGAGGGTTTCGGTTTTTTTTTAAGATTTTAATTTACGTTTTCGTTGCATTTATGTGCTAAAAACCCTTCAGTTTTTGCCCTAACAAGTTTTTGGTGCCGCTGCCGGGGACTCGGTGTTAATTTTTTGTTTATGTGCTTGTCATCAGTGGTCGTTAAAGTTCACTGACTCGAATTCTTTTACTTTCACGGTTTATTTGTTTGTGTTTCAGGTACTCATTACAATGGGAGATCCAGCAGCACGAATGAAAGCCTTGATGGATTTTTCTCAACCCAAGATCAATGATATTCAATTTAGCATTATCCGGCCAGCTATCACAGCTAATACCTTTGAGATCAAGCCTGGCATAATTCAATGGGTACATACTTCAGTCCAGTTTGGGGGTTCTCCAATGGAAGATCCTAATACGCACATTAGAGATTTCATAGAGATCTGCGACACCTTCAGGTTCAATGGTGTTTCTGAAGATGCTGTGAAGCTAAGACTGTTCCCATTCTCTCTGAGGGACAAGGCTAAGAGCTGGTTACACTCTCTACCAGCTGGTTCGATTACTACTTGGGAATATCTTGCTCAGAAGTTTCTTACTAAATTCTTCCCTATGGCGAAGACAGCTGTAATCAAGAATGCTCTTACTCAATTTGCACAGCAATCAGGAGAATCTTTATATGAAGCTTGGGAGTGCTACAAGGAGATGCTTAGGAAGTGTCCTCATCATGGAATGCCTGATTGGATGATCATCAATTATTTTTACAATGGGTTGGGAGCACATTCCAGACCCATGCTCGATGCAGCAGAAGGTGGAACATTATGGGCAAAGAGCTATGAGGAAGCTTATGATCTAATTGAACTGATGACTGCTAATGAATATCAGTATCCAGCTCAGAGATTGCCACAGAGCAAGGTAACAAGAGTTCTTGAGGTGGATACAGCTATGGCTATCACTACTCAACTAAAGGAGTTGTCTATGAAGATCGATTCTTTGGCTAACCTGGGTGTTAATTAGATAACTAGTGTTTGTGAGCTATGTGCAGGTTCGCATGCGATGAAGCAATGCGCTATATCTAGTGACTCAGCTCGGTTTGTGAGCAACTTTCAGAGATCGCAACAACCAGTTCCAGACACTTATCATCCTGACAACTGGAATCATCCTAACTTCAGCTGGAGTAACAATCAGAATGCGATGCAACAGCCGTTCCAACAGTTTGGAAATAAGCTATTCAACCCTCCTGGTTTTCAGCAACAATTTGCACCAAGACAACAACTCCGAATTCAACAACAAAATTATGATGCATGTCTATCTTCGAATGAAAAATCTGAATTGGAGGAGTTGAGGCTTATGTGCAAAAACCAGGCTCTTATATGCCAAAGCCAGGCTGTTTCTATCAAGACTCTGGAGAACCAAATAGGGAAAATTGCTAATGCCTTATTGAATCACCCACCAGGAACGCTTCCTAGTGATACATAAACAAATCCAGGCAAGAGGGAAGTTGAAGAACAGGTGAACGCCATCACCTTAAGGTCTGGAAAGGTTGCAAGCCCCCAAGTTCAGCAAGACGAAGAGCCTGAAAAATCTCAAGTTTCAGAAAATGTAGTTGTGGCTGAAGAAGAAGTGTAGAAGGAAGCAGAGGTGGAACCAAGGAAGACTACTGTGGAACACACTCCTCCTGAGGGTAATACAGGGGAGAAACAGATCTATCCTCCACCTCCTTTTCCTAAGAGGCTGCAGAAGAAAAAGCTGGATAAGCAATTTGCTAAGTTTCTGGAGGTGTTCAAGAAACATCATATCAACATACCTTTCGCTGAAGCTCTTGAACAGATGTCTAGCTATGCGAGGTTTATGAAAGGTATTCTCTCTCGGAAAGTGAAGCTCGATGACTTAGAGACCATTTCTCTAATGGAGGAATGCAGTGCTGTGCTGCAACAGAAGTTGCCTCCGAAGCTTAAAGATCCTGGAAACTTCACTATTCCTTGCACCATCAGAAACTTGTCGTTCGACAAGTGTTTATGTGATTTAGGAGCTAGCATCAATCTGATGCCCTTATCTATCTTCAAGAAGCTTGGTCTGCCTGATCCGAAACCAACATACATGTCATTGCAACTAGCTGATCGTTCCATCGCTTATCCACGAGGTATAGTGGAGGATGTCTTGGTCAAGGTGGATAAACTCATCTTCCCTACTGACTTTGTAATTCTTGATTTCGAGGAAGATAAGAAGATTCCCATCATCTTGGGAAGACCATTCTTGGCTACAGGCCGAACTATGATCGATGTGCAAAAAGGAGAGCTTTCGATGAAGGTTCACGATCAAAAGGTCACTTTTAATGTGTTCAATGAAATAAAGTTACCCACAGGTAAAGAGGAGTGCTTTAAAGTAGAGCAACTACAGGTTTTGAATGCACCTCCGTGGAAGAGGAAGTTGGATATGCCATTCGATTCTCTTAGGTTAGCAGAGCTGAAAATTTCTCAGGAGAGTTTTGAACCATTTATTCAAGAAGCTCCCATAATTGAGCTCAACCGAAAGCCAGATCACTTGAGTTATTCATTCATAGGTGCACCCCCTGACAAGGGGTTGGGATATATCTTTGATGATGTAGAGGGTAGCCAAATGGATCCTCCAGTGCCTACAGAGGGTTCTTCTCATGCGCCACAATTAGTTGATAGGACTGGTGTTAGTGATGAGCAGTACAGACGAGTGACTAGGCGTATGGAGGCCATGCACGACATTCACCATCATTTTGCTGAAGATTTGACACACGCTTTCGGTACTGTTGTTCGAGACACTGGTGGCGAGGTTGATTGGCCACCTGATCCTCCACCCGACGAGGGTGACTCTCCCGCTGACTAGGTATGCCTGAAATCCTTATTATTACCTTCAATAAGGACATTGAAAATTTTAAGTTTGGGGGTGATAATGTAAGGATTAGTAGAATGTGTGTCCATATAGATTCATATAGATTCATATTGCATGTTTAGTTGTAGTTCATTCATATTTTTGCATGATTATTCATTTAGGACATATTTCTTTATTTTTATGTGATTTTATATAGTTGCATTTGCATGCATATTTAGCATGATCCCTTAAAATGAACTATGATATTTGATAAGTTGATGTTGATTTCAGTGTGGTGATGACAAATAAAGGGATGTTTAAGTCCTAATAAATTGATTTGCATGCCAGAAACAAATATTTTCACAAAGTCTTATAAGGTTGCTTTTGATCTAGATTATGATCATACTTGTTTGTTGTTGAGATTTAATCACTTGGTTATATTTAGAATTTGTGATATTCTCGTAATGACGTAAAAACACTAAATTTTTTTATCTGGAGAAAAACTTGGATTTCATTGCTAGTTGTTGTAAGGCTAGGCATCAAATGGCTAGTAGGTGGCTCATATTTTTATGAGTAGTCTAGGGTTGAATGAGATGGAGCGAAACACACTCATTAAGAAATTGTTGAAAAAAAAGAAAAAAGAGAAAAAAAAAGAAAGAAAAAAGTATGTGTTTATGCATAATTGATCAAGAGTGAGCTCTTTAATACTCGAGTTATTAAGTTCTAGGGGACTTTGTGCCTAGTGACCTAAGGCTTTTATAGTCTGGGATCCGCTAACCTAACGCTCGCTACATGGGTATTATTGCATAAGTCTTTTGGGACCTCATTCATTACACGGTCAAATATGTATCTTTGTTATGTATTCATTAATAGTGTGAATCCTTGTATAACTCTAGTAGAAAGGAGGTGTTGTGAGTCATAATGCGTTTATTGTCTATTCTGTTTATAAACTTTTGATTGTTTCAATGATAGATAAGTTATGGTTATTGATCTAGAATCGAGAGATATCTGTTAAGCATTCCACACACGCACGTTTCTGGTTTGTGGGATTTATTCAAGCTCTGTTTCAAGTTATTACATTCTTAGAAGCACTGGCTTATTCATTTGGTTATGGTTATTCTGAGGGGATCGCTTGCATTATCATTTAGTTGCATTCACGTAGTTGCATTCATGCATTAGGTTTGTTTTGTAGTTTGGAGTCTATTAATGCTTGAGGACAAGCATCGATTCAAGTTTGGGGGTGTGATAAGTGGCTTTTATATCCACTTGGAACGCTTTATTACAAGCTTAAATTGGTGTTTTGGACTCAAGTTGTTGGTATTTTGATGTGTTTTTGTGTTATTGCATTTCAGGTATCAGTTATATGAAGAAAAGAGCTTTTAAAGGAAATATGATAAAAAGTGATCAGAATTGGAAGCCAAGGCCATTTTCAATTTGTATAGAATCTCAATAGCTTCGCGTGGGCAGTTGAATCGCCTAATTCTGATGAGTAGAACTCAAGTTATGGCCAAAACAAGATTCATCAGAATTTTTTCCAGAAGCTGTCTGAGCGCCCGCTCAGGAGAGCTGAGCGCCCGCTCAGGGCGCGGCTGGTCGCTGATTTCGCTGCAAAAGCCTTTTTTGAGTGGAATTTGACGATTTTAAGGGTCCAGGTCCACAAGGGGTGTATATATACTTAAAAAAAGGGTTTTCATCATTCGGGAAGATTGGAATACCAAGGAGAAGACCTAGAAGCACTGAATAACTCCGAAAAAGAAGATCTTGTTTTCAACTAGTGATTCTTTGAATTAGTTGTAACTTTTGATGCTCGTTTTCGTTCTTGTTGAACCTAGATCTCATTTATTCGTACTTTAATTATTATTCAGTTTATTAAGACCTTGTTTTATACCATGTTTTCATAGGAACCCATGGTGACGATGAGTTCAATTATGGGCTAATCGTTGTCATGGGATTCTAGCAGATTTACTTATGGATTTCAATAATTAATTTGTTTCGATATCTTGGTGTGTGGTGATTGATTGATATCCTAGTATTGGTTGTGCTTAGTCGTCTTATGTGCGTAGCTAACATATAAGATAACGTGTTAATCTCTATTGAAGCGACAGTGAATATAGGGGTTTAGAACTTGCCATGCTAGCATAGGGTCATGTATTGTATGCATGATTAGTAGGTAACTCTAACCGTTTTACTTGCCCTATGTAATCAAGATAGATAACTTGTGCTTAAACCGTTATGTTGTCAAATTCTATAGACATATAGGGTCTCAATATAATTGGTGCCTATTCAGCTTCTATCTCTTTTGTGGATGTCTGGTAGAATGGTACTCGTACAATGAAAGTTGGCGTTTATCAGTTTCGTGTTATCTGAATAGTGTCATCACCATCACATGCTAAGGTTAAGAACAATAAGGCTATTGAATGAAGTATTTAATGAAGTTAGAATCCCATGTTTGTCATATATAGTAATTCAACCTCAATTCTCTTAGTTAATGTTATTTAGTATAATCTCTTAGTTTAATAAAAACCCAATTTGTTATTTGTCTTAGCATTGAGCGATAACCATACATTGTTGCATATGTGCATAAATTGAACTTAACCTAAACCAGTCTCTGTGGGAACGAATCTGATTTATATCTTATACTACTTGCGAACGCGTATACTTGCGTGAATATTAGCGTGTGTTTTCGCCCTAACAAAAATCTCTAGTCATAGAAGCACCTCAAACACCAAACTCACTAACAAATTCTCTGGATGTGGATATGATAAACGCATCAATTCCTGATTCCCCTTCTTTAACTCTGTTGGGGAAGCCAAAATCTAGTACAAGTGAGCATCATCTTTTAGATGATTTGTTGGCTCACTTGCCAATTCTTTCAGGAACTGTTGTATCATCTGTGCCCAAAATATCTTCAATCAGCACAGAGTCAACAATAGTTTCTTTTCCCAGTTCATTCATTTCTACTCTCTCGATGTATATTGCTCATCCGTCGAGTAGTGATTATATCCCGACGGATAAGCTTAACAACAGTTATCCGTCAGATAGCAAAATCACTCACTCGATGGATATCACTCATCCGTCGAGTATCTCTGCACAGCTTCAAACTTCATTTATTTCAAGTGCAGAAGATTTAGTGGTTGTACAGTCACTATTAGGATTGAGAGAGAAGAGTGTTTTGAGTGAGAGTCTGGGTTGCTCCCAGGAAAAAGGAGAGGATATGAGTGAAACTATGCAATCCATTTCTTCAGGATTGACAAAAGAAAGTGAGAGGAGTCCCACCTTAGTAGGTGAAGGTGAGGGTGTGAGGGTGGGGAGCCAGGGTGAGATTCTGATACAACAATAGAGAGAAAATAAGAGAAATGCAGGTACTGGAGCTATAAGGATGGATGACATTGCTAGTGAGTTAATGAATGTCCAGGATGCTGACAGGGAGGGACTATCTCAGCAACCTAAAGCTGTTATAGATTCCACCTCCCTTGATGCTGAGGCATTTACTCACCCTGTTCCAGCTTATCAACTTCTAGTTGAACAGCGCAATGACAATGCAGAAAGGATGCTCAATCTGGTACATACCACTCAGTCTATGCTAAGAGCCAAGGATGCCATCACATCTTTGCCTTCTACAGCTGGTGATGTGGACTATGAGGCTGGTGGTTCAGCTGATTTCTTTGGTGATCGGAGTGGGGATAGTGAAGATGAGGCAATGGACATAGGGGGAGAAGTAGGTTCAAGTTCAAGATCAGGTATGCCATCATGGGCATTTTCAAAGCCCTGTGATGAGCATTACTTCAATACAACCCTGATCCAGCTAATCAATCAGACAAATACTGCTCTTTAAACCACTACTAATGCCAGCACCAAGAAGCTCCTTCAGGCACACCTAGCTTCCCTGCAACTTCAACAAATCCAAGGCTTCCAACATGCTAGGGATGTAAACACCATGAAGGGTGATATTGAGGAGATGAAGAAGGCCATTTCAGACAAGATGGATTCTAAACTTCCAAAAGCTACAATGCTTGACATCAAGAGGCAATTAAGGAAAAATTCTGATCTTGCAACCAAGATAGATGTCTTGGACACAAGAATGTCAGCCATGGAAGCATCTTTAACAGCCATTCATCTTCATCAAGCCCAACAGACAGATTTACTTCAAAAATTGGTGGCTGCTCAAACCTCCTCCTCTACTCAACTTGATGATAACAAAAAGGGGGAGAAAGGACCAAGTGAGGGGGAGAGGCTTCAGATTCAAATCAGTAAATTAATTGTGCCTTAAATTACTATCTCAAAGCCACCAGTTACAGACAGTATTGATCTGATCAATACAGCAACAGCTAACATAAGAACAGCTGATAAGGAGAAGTTGAGTTTAGTCAACTGGGAGAAAATTGATGAGGATATACAAAAGAAGTTTGAACTAGTCAAGGAGCCAGTTAAGTCAGCCATCCATCACTCTCAAGTCAAGCAAATTAGTGTGAATGAGATGAGCATGAACTATCTGGAAATGGGACAGTCATCCTGCATCAAATCTCCAAAGGATGAAATAATTCTGAAACCAAGGGTAAACTATTCAAAATCATCATTGAAGAACCCTTTGGATACTGTGTATGAGACACCTAAGCCTGATGAAAAGAAGCTTCTGTCAAGATCAATTGCTTTCTACAAAGATCCAGCTGATTCAGCTTCTAAAAGGAGAATTGTTAAAATTTTCAGGAATGGGAATGAAATTTGTGTGGTGGCTGGACATCCTCAATTTGCCCAAGCAAAGAGAGAAGAAAAGGCTAGATTGAAGCAGGAAAAGAAGCAAGCTGCTCTAGATGCTAAAAAGACTAAACAAAAGAAAGAGCAAATTGCTATCTTGGACAAGCTACATGCTGTAAATTCATCACAACAAATTCCTTCTCAGCCATCTGAAGTTATTGAATCAAAGAAGCAAGTTGAACAACAGACGAAATCTCCAAGAATCAAGGAATTGGCTAAAAGAACTAAAAGGAAACTGGACATTGTTGATAAGGAATTGGAGAATCAGTTTCCCAAGGAATCCACTCCAACTACAATTCAAGCATCAAAACCCTCTGTGGTATTTGAAGATATCAAAGTGGTGGATCCCTACAGGAACATCCATGGTGAACCTATAGTGCCTAAGGATGAACCAGTAGAATGGGAGAACATACCAATTCCTGATTTCTATTTGCCAATACTTAACAACCCAAAGAGAACAAAGTCAAGAGCAGTCAAGAAAGTGAAGTTGTCACCTCCCAAATCCAAATCTCTAGTCAAAGCTCAATCTAAAGTCAGTAAGGGAGATTACATGTACTTGTGTGACATCAAAGAATTTTCTAATCTAAACCTCTATCTAGATGAACTAGATGAAGTGAGAGGAATTGATGCATACAGAAACCTACCTGAAAGGTTAGTGTTCAAGTACAAGGGAGGAAAGGAGATTCAGTGGCCACTTCACAGGATCCTTCAAGAAAGCCAAGCTGTACTGATTAAAGTTTATTCATCCTTCAAGAAGAACTTTGGGTTCAATATTATTGCAAGAAGATTGGTACTGAAGAAGATTGAAGAGCTAAGGAGTGTTAGAGCTAAATATGCACTCCCAAAGACTCTAATCATCCCTTACACATGGAGAAGAGTGCATCTAAGGCCCTACTGGCTCATAGAGTTCATGGATGACAAAGGAGTGAGAAGATTTTTCAGATTAGAAGACCAATTGAGCATCTCTAGCAATGAGACTCTTTTGGAAATGCAAGGAAAACTAAATCTCTCAGAATCTGATGAACTGGAATTTCACAGGCAGCTCCAAAATCAGATTGAGGAAAACAACAGAAAGATTGGAAAGAGATCCAGACCTTCAAGGAACTAGATAAATCTGCTCAGGCTAGAAGAGTAACTTGAAAATGACTGTGAGCAAAACTTTTTACATTTTGTTAATTGAAGCACTTTTCAGTATTATCTACTGTCTGTTAAAAGTTTTATTTTTAAGGTGTTTTGTTATCATCAAGTGTCTCTTAATTTATGGCTACAATTCCAGTAGACATAAATTGGGGGAGATTGTTGTGTATATGTTGTGTACTTGATGATTTCATGAACAAAACACCTTGGTAGATTTTACTTAGTGAAATTATGTAGCACTTGACGGATAAGGTTTATAGTCCCGACGGATAACTCAATATAGTCCCAACGGATGATGACTTATTATCCATCGAATGAGTAGCTTATGAACATAAGTCTGTAGCACATTTCTGCATACACATTGTTTAGAATCTGTAGTAGTATTTGAGTCATGATTGACTTTAATTAGATATGCAGAATAGGTTGATTAATTGTACATAGATGATGTCTTGTAATTTTGCATAAGTAAAATGAAGTCAAGTGCCTGATTGCTACCCGACGAATAAACAACAATTAATTCGACGGATGATCAACAACCCGACGGATGATCAATAACTCGACGGATGATCATGAACCCGGCGGATAAAGAATTCAAATATCTGTTGACAGTGACAACATAGTCACATGCGTCGAGTGGATGTAAATGGAATGCGGTAGCCTATTCAACTGGGTTTCCGAGAACAAAGAAGCATTGCCATTTCCATGTTATTATGAAGATATTCAAAGATGCTGGAATAGAGTAATGAAGTAACATTGTAATAGACTAGATAGTTTTTATTTTATTATCCTGTCTCATTACTTTGTAATCTTGGTGATATATAAACCAAGAAGTAGCAACTAAGAAAAAATCTGAGAAACAAGCAGAGAAACATTTGTAAGCAGAATTCTTAGCATTTCTCTGCATTCTTAGTTATTCTATATTTGTAAGCAGTTGTGAGCATTTTGCACACAGGGTTCTCTCGATATATATTATATATCTCTGGTGGAATCATTCAAATCCACCAGGAAGTTTTTAAAGACTCTTGTTTTTAATTACTTGTGTTTTGATTCATTTAAGTAACTATTCCGCATTGTGCTAATCAATTCACACTTATATATATATTTGAGTTAAAATATTTTTATTTCAATAAAAAGTTTCAAGAATTCCATTCAACCCCCCTTCTGTAATTCTTGTCATATTGTTAAGGGACTAACATCCTAGTCCTTCTTTCCAATTTCCATTTTTTCTGAGTTGTTCTTCTAGAGTTAGTCCAAGTTTTGATTATCTCGTTTTCCTTTTCCAGTTCAGATTTAAGAGATTTATTCAATTTTAGCAGTTCATCTTTAACATACAAAGCCTCATCTCTTTCTTTCTGAGTTTGATGAAATATAACTAACTCTTTTTCTAAGTAGTCATTTCTCTTTCTAAGAGCAAGACTTTCAGATTTTAATCTTTCATTTTCTAAAGTCTGATCTCTAAAACTAATGAACATGGTTTTAAGATATAATCTTAGCTCATAAATATCATCAGTATGAAAAGCAAGAGTTGAATGAGGTACCTTCAATTCAGCAGTTCCAGAACTGCTATCAGCATTTGCCATCAAAGCATAGTTCACCTCTTCTTCAGAATCTGAAGTGTTTGTCCAATTTTTCTTCTTTGTGATAAGTGCTTGGCCTTTATCACCTTTTCCTTTCTTGCAGTCAGGAGAGGTGTGGCCTCTTTTACCACAATTGTAGCATTTGACATTTGAGTTGTCTCCTCTGTTAGACTTTCCTCCTTTCCCTTCAGTCTTTCTGAACCCTTTCTTTTCAGAACTTCCACCTTTCCTAGAAAATTTCTTGCTCTTTCTGAATTTTTTGTAGGCTATCTTTGTGATACCCTTCACCATAAGAGCACACAGTTGCATCATCTCTGCATCAACATCCACTTCAGATAAATTTTCAGATTCTAAATCATCATCATCAGAATATGATGACTCTGAATCAGACTGTATGATGAGAGCCTTTCCTTTGCCCCTCTTTGAGACAACCACTTTAGGAGATTCCTCCTTGGCTTTAAGAGCAACTGTCTTTGACTTTCTTCCATGCCTTTTGCTCCTTTGATCCATCTCAAGTTCATGAGTCTTGAGCATACCATAAATTTCATCAAGAGTAGTTTCAGCAAGGTCATAGTTGTCTCTTATGGTAGTAGACTTCAAATCCCAATTTTCAGGAAGAGCTAAAAGGAATTTTCGATTTGAATCTTCAAGATCATATTCCTTGTCCACCGGTGACAGATCATTTAAGAGTTTGGCAAACCTGTCATATAAATCAGTCAATGATTCATCAGCTTTTGAATCAAAGTGCTCATACTCTTGTGTGAGTATAGTCTTCCTGTTCTTTTTGATGGCTTCAGTTCCCTAGCCTCTTGTCTCCAAAGCATCCCATATTTCCTTTGCAGTCTTGCATCCAATTACCCTGTTTGACATGACATTGTCAATTTCACTATGAAGCAGATGCCTTACCCTTGTATCATTGGCAATAGATGAGATGTTTTCAGGTGTGTAATCATCTTTCTCCTTTGGTATTATCTTTGCTGGTTGATCAGCAACTGCAACAAAGATCTTGGTAGGCTTATATGGTCCATCATTAATTCTATCAAGGTATTCTGGATCTTTGGCTTCCAGAAACATAGCCATCTTTACCTTTCATATAGGATACTCAGATGCTCTCAGTATGGGAACCCTAATACTCTCATATCGACTGTGGGTTTGATTGTTTTGAGTATCTTGAGTTTTGATGGGCTTAGGTGGAGTTTGTGTATCATCATACATGATTATAAACTGGATCTCACTGTTTGTATATCAACAGAGATGCTCTGATACCACTTGTTAGGTCACACAACACTATAGAAGGGGGTTGAATATAGTGTTTATACAATCAAATCGATTTAGAACACAAATATGTAACAGTAATCGAGTTTATTCAATATAATAAGCTCTGTTACAAAGTAGGTTAAACTACTCTCTTAGTGATGAATAATATCACTAAGAGCTGCTAGGTTACAATGAATAATGTTCTAGTGAATGATAACACATATAGTGTAAACCATAAGCTGTGTTTATATAGTACACAGTTACAAGATATCTTCTAATTGATATGGAATATAATTCTGTCTCCTAAAATATAACAATCAGATATTATCTTCTATAATTCTTCTAGTCTTCTAACTCCAAAGCATATCTTCCAGTGTTTCTAATCATGAATATATTGTTCAATGAAATTGATGGTAACATGTTTGATAATATCATTAACTGCAAAACAGCCAAGGAGGTTTGGGACTCTATCCAGATTATTTGTGATGGTACTGAGCAAGTAAGGGAGAATAAGATGCAACTGCTAATTCAGCAATATGAGCACTTTTATTGTGAAGACAGTGAGTCTCTCACTGATATGTTTAGTAGATTTCAAAAACTACTAAATGCTCTAAAGTTGCATGGAAGAGTCTATCAGATAAAAGACTCTAACCTCAAGTTCCTTAGATCTCTTCCAAAGGAGTGGAAACCAATGACAGTCTCATTGAGAAATTCTCAGGATTACAAGGAGTTTACCTTGGAGAGACTGTATGGCATTCTGAAGACTTATGAGCTTGAAATAGAGCAAGATGAGAGGATGGAGAAGGGAAGGAAGAAAGGAGGGTCCATAGCACTGGTTGGTGAGTTAGAGAAAGAGAAAGAAATGAAGGTAGAAGTTGTTGAGTCTACTTCAAAGGTCTGTGAGAACAAGGGCAAAGGGCTAGTAGCTGAAAATGAAGGTCATTTGAGCCAAGATGACATGGATGATATTGATGAGCAATTAGCATTCCTTTCCAGATGATTTTCCAAGCTCAAGTTCAAAAAGAACTTTGGAGCAGCCAAGCCAAGTAAAAACATGGTGGATAAATCTAAATTCAAATGTTTCAAATGTGGCTTGGCAGGGCATTTTGCCAGTGAGTGTAGAAAGTCAGATTCCAGCAAATAGAAGTTTGATCCTGTTGACTACAAACATAAATATTTTTAGTTGCTCGAGAAAAAGGAAAGGGCTTTCATTACACAGGAAAATGACCGGGCAACTGATGGATTGGATGAAGATGAGGATGTGAGCTTTGTCAATCTAGCCCTGATGGCCAAGTCTGATGAAATAGAAACAAGTTCTTCAAGTAATCAGGTAATCACCACCAACCTAGCACATTTATCTAAAGCTGAGTGTAATGATGCTATTGATGACATGTCTACAGAATTATATTACTTGCGTGTTACACTTAAGTCCCTCACTAAGGAAATGCTAAAATTATAGAAAACAATTTGTTTTTAAGTGAATGGAATAATGTGCTAGAGTCTCAGTTTATTGAATTTGAAAAATTGAGAATTGAGTGTAAAATTGCTAAGGATGAATTAACTGAGTCCTTGAAGAAAGAAGAGATTTTAAAGTAGCAGCTTGAACGAGAATATGAAGTGATTAAAGCATGGAAATCATCCAGAGATGTCCATGCTCAAATCACTAAAGTTCAAGGTATTGAGTCCTTTTGTGATGCAGCCTGGAAAAAGAGTAAGGAGAAGCTGGAATCCAATTTGGTTGAAGGATTGCTAACAGATGTGGACTCTACGGATGATGAGAATTATCCGTCGGATAATCAAAAGGATTATCTGTCGAGTGACAAAGAGCCACATCCATCGATTGTGAGCAAACCTGTGAGCAAAGCCAAGCTTGCCAAGTTAAATGAAAAATATGGATCAATTTCCAAAAACGTTATTTCAGGAGAATCAAGTCAAGTGAAGAAGGAGAGGAAAGTGAATGTTGGACATCTGTCCATCAAGCAATTGAATGACAGATTAAAAAAGATTAAGGTTAAAATAGAAACTAAAAGGAAAAACAATAGAACTGGGAAAGTAGGGATTAACAAATATAACAACTATACACCTGATAAGTATGCTCCAAGAAAAATCTGTGTTAAGTGTGGTAGTGTTAATCATTTGTCTGTTAATTGCAAACTTGCCATGCCTACTCCTATATATGTACCCTCTTCTTTTCCCAACATGAATGCCATGCCTTCTATGCCTATGAATGTTGTGTCTGCTCAAAATATGAATGCACAATTTGCTAATATGCCATTTGCTCCTAATCCTTATTATGCTGCATTTAGTATGCCACAAATGCCATTTAGCATGCCTTACTGGAATAACATGTTTACAAACAGTATGCCCTTTCCTGCTAATCAAAATGTGCATGATAATTCTGTTTTAATGACTGGTTTCCAAGGTCCAACTCAAATGACTAAGGATGAATTAGAAATTCCCAAGTCAAATGAGATCAAATCTAAGAAACCAAAGAAGAAAGCTAACAAGGCAGGACCCAAGGAAACTTAGGTACCAAAATCAACTTGATTTGATTTTGATGTGTGCAGGGAAATAGAAAGAATCTTTGGTACCTGGATAGTGGTTGTTCAAGGCACATGACTGGAGATTCTACCCTGCTCAAAGAGTTTAAGGAGGGAGCTGGCCCAAGTATTACTTTTGGAGATGACAGCAAGGGTTATACTGTAGGATATGGCTTGATTTCAAAAGACAATGTCATCATTGAAGAGGTTGCCCTAGTGGATGGTCTCAAGCACAATTTGTTGAGTATCAGCCAGCTTTGTGATAAGGGCAATTCAGTAACCTTCAATTCAGAAGCATGTGTTGTGAAAAACAAAAGAAGCAACAAAGTGGTTCTGACTGGAGTGAGAAAAGGAAATGTGTACTTAGCTGACTTTAACTCATCTAATGCAGAATCTATCACTTGTCTTCTTAGTAAAGCAAGTCAAGATGAAAGTTGGCTATGGCACAAGAAGCTGTCCCATTTAAACTTCAAGACGATGTATGAGCTTGTCAAGAAAGAACAGGTTAGAGGCATTCCTCAAGTGGAGTTTTCTAAGGATGGATTTTGTGATGCCTGCCAGAAAGGAAAGCAGATTAAAACATCATTCAGAAAGAAGCTTGATTCAACAATTGAAGAACCTTTGCTATTGTTACACATGGATTTATTTAGACCAGTAAATGTGTTATCCATCTCAAGGAAAAGATTTTTCCTAGTAATTTTGGATGATTTCTCAAAGTTCTCTTGGACATATTTCCTAAAGTCTAAAGATGAGGCTAGTGAAATCATCATCAATCACATAAGGCAAGTCAATAATCATCCTGATTTTAAAGTAAGGAGAATCAGGAGTGACAATGGAACCGAGTTCAAGAATTTCGTGATGAGATCATTTTGTAAAGAGAATGGGATAATGCATGAGTTTTCTGCAGCAAGAACTCCACAACAAAATGGAGTAGTGGAAAAAAATTGATCAAATGGGAAGTGTGATGCTAAAGTAGATGAAGGAATTTTTGTTGGATATGATGTGGGAAAGGCATACAGAGTCTACAATTTAAGAACCAAAATTGTTATGGAATCAATACATGTTGTGTTTGATGATAAAAAGATTGAAGGACTGCAAGATGAAGATTCTCATGAAAGCCTCAAGTTTGATAATGTGGAGATGGTTAGTGATGACAGTGATGATAAAAGTGATCAAGAAACAGTAAATAAGGATAATGCAGAAAAATCTACAACTAATGAAGCACATAATTCAACATCTGTCGAGTTACAAATTGCTTCATCCGTCGGGAGACAATCTGCCTTATCCGTCGGGAGACAATCAGCTTCATCCGTCGGGACACAAAGTGCACCATCCATTAGGTCATCAAGAGAAGTTGAAAGACTAAATAGATCACTTACAGAAAGTTCCCTTTTCTCAAATCAAAGATTCACAAACTCAGGGGGAGTTTCTAATAATCAAAACTCAGTCACACATCAAGACAATAATGAGGCTTCTTCATCTAGAGCTAATCTACCTCAACAAAGAAAATGTACTAAAGATCACCCTTTTGAGCTCATCATTGGTGATGCATCTTCTAGAGTTCAAACAAGGAGAGCAACTCAAGAAGAATGTCTATATATAGCAGCTTCCTATCTAAGGAAGAACCAAAGAAGGTAGAAGAAGCTTTGTTGGATCCTGATTGGATTTTAGCTATGCAAGAGGAGCTAAACCAATTTGAAAGGAATAAAGTATGTAAGCTGGTATCCAAGCCCAAAGAAAAGAATCCAATTGACACCAAATGGGTATTTAGAAACAAGATGGATGAAAATGGCATAGTAGTAAGGAACAAAGCTAGATTGGTTGCTAAGGGCTATTGTCAACAAGAAGGAATAGATTTTGATGAAACTTTTGCTCCTGTTGCAAGACTTGAAGCCATCAGAATTTTCTTAGCCTATGCAGCTAATACCAATTTCAAGGTCTATCAAATGGATGTCAAAAGTGCTTTTCTGAATGGAGATTTGGAGGAGGAATTCTATGGTAGTCAGCCTCCTGGTTTTGAAGATCCAAATTTCCCAAATCATGTCTACTATCTTTTGAAAGCGCTTTATGGATTGAAGCAAGCACCTAGAGCCTGGTATGACACTTTATCAAAGTTTCTTTTAGAAAACCACTTCACAAGAGGTACTGTTGATAAAACTTTATTCTTTAGAAATGTTAATGGCTCTAGTATACTTGTTCAAATTTATGTAGATGATATTATTTTTGGCTCTACAGATGAATTTTTTTGCAAAAAGTTTGCCGAATTGATGCAAAGTAAGTATAAAATGAGCATGATGAGAGAACTAACTTACTTTCTTGGTTTACAAGTTAAGCAAGTTAGTGATGTAATATTCATATGTCAAACTAAATACATTCATGATCTTTTAAAGAAGTTTGATCTAATGGATTGCACATCTACAAAAACTCCCATGGCCACTACAACTAAGCTTGAATTAGATACTATTGAAAAGTCTGTGGATATTTCAAGCTATAGAGGCATGGTTGGCTCACTTCTGTACTTAATAGTTAGTAGGCCAGATATAATGTTTGCCACTTGTCTTTGTGCTAGATTTCAGGCTGATCCTAAAGAATCTCACCTAGTAGCTATTAAGAGAATTTTCAGATATCTCAAGGGAACACCAAAACTTGGCATTTGGTACCCTAGAGATTCTGGTTTTGATCTAGCTGGTTATTCAGATACTGATTATGCAGGTGGTAGAATAGACAGAAAAAGTACAACAGGAACCTGTCAATTTCTAGAAAACAAGCTTGTTTCCTGGTTCAGTAAAAAGCAAAACTTAGTTTACTTCTATAGCTGAACTGAATATATTGCTGCTGGTAGTTGCTGTGCACATATTTTGTGGATGAAAAACCAATTATTGGACTATGGTCTACAAGTGGATATAATTCCCATTTTCTGTGATAACAAAAGTGCAATTTCCATCATTGAAAATCCAGTGCAGCATTCAAGAACAAAGCACACATATATCAAGTACCACTTTATAAGGGAACATGTGATGAATGGTACTGTGGAACTGCATTTTGTTCCAAGTGAAAAATAGCTTGCAGATATCTTTACCAAGCCACTTGTTGAATCCACCTTTTCAAGGTTGGTAAGTGAGTTAGGTATGCTTAATTATTCTTGAATTATTTCAGATATTTTGCAAGTTGAAATGCATCCAGAAATTTAATTGATTTTTCTGTTTTGGATGAAATTTTGACGAAGTCGAAATTTACATCCCGACGGATGCTCATTATCCATCGAGTTTGATCATCCGTCGGAATATTAATTGTTAATAAAAATCAATTATTTTTCTGAAGTATTTTATAACTCGGTGGATAACTGATTTATCCTCATCCGTCGAATTGTCTCAATCCTAGCCGTTAAATTTCTGAACATTATCCATCGGGTATACTTACAGTTTGTAAGCATAACACGACGGATAATTGAAGGAATTTTTACAGTTTATTTATTTCTAAATGGCTATTTTGGGAAATTTTTATTGGTCACTTTATTTTACTTTATTATTTTTGACAGTTTATTTCTGAGATAGTATAAAAGCAGAATTCATTTTTGTTCTACTCTTTTATCATTCTCAAGATTCAATTGCTCTAACTTCTTTCTTCCTCAAAAGCAATCACTCTCTCTGCAAATTTCAATCTCTAAAATGGCACCAGTCGTCATAATCATGTCTCAAACTGGCTACATCTATGAAAAGAACAACTTCACAGCTCTAGTGAACAAGGAGATTCTACAGTATGGAAATTACCACAAAATGATGGATTTTGTGAAAGGCTGTAAAATAAACTATGCTATGCTGGAATCTCCCACTATCTACTGTGAGGTTGTAGAGGAGATATGGACAACTTCAGTGTATAACTCAATTGACAAGACCATCACTTTCACTCTTAAAGCTAATAAGTTTTGCATTAATAGTGATATTGTCAAAGCATGCTTTAGAATTCCTGATAATACTGTTACTACTCCACACACAGACACTGATAGAGTTAACATGCTAAATTCCAAGGGCTATGCACTCACTACCTCTAAATTAAGTGAATTAGAAGGTTGGGTCTTAGGAAATAATGGAGTTATCTGTGTGATGTGGTAACTAAAGTGTTTTCTGGTAGAATTAGTAACTTTGATTCTATTAACATATCTATGCTTAACATGCTTTACATAATGGTTATTGATAAGTACTTTAATTTCAGTGACTTGGTTTTGTTTGAGTTAGGCTTTAAGTTAGGAGAACTCAATAAGAGAGGTAAAAGTGTCTATTATGCCAGATTTTTCATGATGCTTGCTAACCATCTCATTGAGAACCCAACCAACAAGCTGAATTGTTGGGTTCAAGAAAGAAGAATAATTGCAGATCTTAATAGAGCAGACCACCACAAAGAGGTTCCCCTCTTCTATTTTCCAGTAATGTAGGGACCTCAGGTAAGTGAGGTAATTTCTACTATCTCCACTCTTCTAACCTCACATATTTCTTTGCCTTCAAATGTAGCAATGGCATCTGTGTCAATGACCAAACAGATGCCTACCCAAGCTACTAAACCACAAATTTCAAAATCCAAGTCTATGAAAGCCCCCTTTGGTTTTTTTCAAAAGAAACCAGTTGCAAAATCCACTAAAACCAAAGAGAGGAGTGTGAAGGAGGGTAAGCAAGGTGAGGGACAAGGTGAAAATCAAAGAAACCCTAAGGATAAGGCTGGTGAGAAAAGAGTACCCAAACCTAGCCACACCACAATTTCCCAACAAATTGTGGTTGTTAATAAGGAAATAAGCTCATTACTAGTTTCATCCTCCCAAAAGGATGTCACTATTGAAACAAGCTCCCAACCAGGAGCACATGCCAAAAGGTGTAGGGACACTAGCTCACCACAAACTTATGCTAGAAAGAGAAGATCAAAAACCCTTGGGGATGCACAGGGCACACACACAGTGCAAACTAGTGCTAAAGACCCAGTCACTACATCATATCAAACTCAAATTGATGTGGCTCCAATAAATGTGGAGTCACAGCCAAAATCTTCCATAATTAAAGCACCTAATAAACCAAATTCTCCCACACACTCACTGGATGTTGACATGATAAATACATCACTTCCAAATTCTCCATCTTTAACTCTCTTGTAGAAGCCAAAAATCCAAGCAAGTGAGCATCATCTTTTAGATGATTTGTTGGCTCACTTGCCATTTCTTTCTGAGTCCGTTGAGACATCTGTGCTAAAATTTTCATCAATCTGCACAGAGTCTACAATAGGCTCCACTCCAAACTCATTCATTTCTTCAATCCCGATGGATATTCATCATCTGTCGAGTAGTGATTGTATCCGGACGGATAAGCCTAACAGCAATCATCCGTCGGATAGCCAAAACTACTATCCCGATCGATATTCCTCATCCGTCGGGTGTCTCTGCACAACTTCAAATTTCTTCAATTCTTACAAGTGCAGAGGACTTAGTAGTAATACAATCACTCTTAGGACTGAGGGAAGGGAGTGAATTGAGTGAGAGTCTGAGTTGATCCCAGGAAAAAGGAGAGTACAAGAGTGAACAAATGAAGTCCATTTCTTCAAGACTGGAAAAAGTGAGTGAGGGGAGTCCCACCTTAGATGGTGAAGGTGAGGGTGTGAGGGTGGGAATCCAATGGGAGCCCTTGATGCAAGGAACGAGAGATCATGAGAGAAAAGCAGGTACAGGAGAAATAAGGGTGGACATTGTGACGGCCTCAACCCCGGGGTCAGGAGTTGACGTCATCAACAATCACCATAACAAACATAATATAATCAATTCCAAGATAGAATATAAATATGACCCCTTTTTTTTCCAAGATCTTTTCCAGGTTTAAGTATGACTTAGGTTACAACTATTTCAACTCAACTAATTACAAACAATCCTGACATAACTAACCTAATGCAGCAACTCAACAGACCATCTTTGGTCCAGCACAACTACCTCAGAGGAGCCTGACACGAAAGGAGCTGGAACTCTGCCCTGACTACAGCACAAGAATCTCCTAGGCATCTGCAATACATATAAAATATTCTGCAAGGGTGAGCAATTGCTTGCTCAGCAGCACCACTATATGAATACCAAGTAAAACAGTTTAAAGTAAAGTAGTTATAGGAACAAAATTAATTATTCGTTAGAAACATGTAAAACAGGTATAAACTGGATATCAAAACTAGCATGCTCTGTAAAATACATCAGTAGTGTGCTGTGTATAAATACCAGAGTCAAATTTTAGCATGCTATCTTCATTTCCAAATCCACTAGATAAACCACTTGTTCCATTATGGAGACCACAAAATCGAAATCAGATACGTAGTGGATATGTGAAGATAGTTGATCAGGCTATCAACACCGGACAGCTCCCACTGTTATCCTATATACCTGTTCCAGAATTCAGAGACTAGCTAGGTCTCTGACCTGATGGAATAATCGGTTTTATATTGCGCACAACCGAATTAGCCTCTTACGCCACTTCAATAGGCCTACTCTGGCCCCAATGTATCCCATATCTGACCGTTTTATCCAGTTTTCAAAACACTTGTACCTATCTCCTTTCAAAATCATTTATTTAACCAGCACACATATAAAATCCAGTTTGCAAATCATTTCATTCGAGATAGGTACCTTTCGAAGTTACTTTTCCCACAAAACAATTTGAAAACAGTGATTTATAACTACGGGGATACATAACTTAAAACGTTTCTGTTCCATTTCAAAAATAAAGCATTAGCTATTCACATATAGTGAACCATAAAAGAATGGTCAGGGGTACTTGCTTTGCAGAGCTTATGACTATCTCTGGTTGACCTTGGACTGACTTGGACACTCGGCTTTATCACCTTACTATCAGACTATCCTGGATCCGACTTCAACGTTCAGGTCCTTCGCTTAGGAACCTCGCTGCGCTTATCGACTGATCACTAGGTCAACTTAGTTCGATATCAACTCTTGAGTCCTTCGACTAGAACCTACAGAGCCGAAATACCCTACGTTAGACGTCTAGGTATATTTGACATATCCTCGATACCAATTCTACCCAACGATATTCAAACCCGACTCGTAATTATGTATATCATAATAACACACGCAACAATTAGGGTTCACAATCTCGAAGATCGGTTCAGTGTTCATTTTCGGAAAAATACATATACTCGTCATTTTACAAAACTAGGGTTATTACTTTTGGCAAAATAGTTTATCATAACATACAATCAGATTTCGTATAAAACATATATATGTGTTTATATATATACTCATTCGACATCCCGGTAATTGCTGGATACGCTCCCGTATTTCCGTAGTTTGATTCCTCGAAAATTGGGCAGCACCTCCTTTATTTATCGGACTAACCCGTCGAACAATTCGACGTCAATCAACAACACGATTACCACAATCCAATTTACAAGTCCCAACCACCAATTCAAACCAACAACTATTGCAATCTAATAATTCCCAAACGCCAACAGTTATTAATTATTTTCCGTATTTTATTATTTTTTTATATCTATTTATTTTAAAATATTAGGACTCAGATATACATCATCATCGTCCACCGTCGGCTCGCCGAGGCTCATCGCCGACGGCGATAAAATTCGCGGGTTCCCGATTACATCGGACATCCTTCGCGAATTTCCTCGATTAGTTAATAATTATTCCCGCACAATATATTATTTTCATTTATAATTATAATCAATTCCTTACTGCAGGAAATTAAATATAACTGATATAGAAAATAAAAGAAATTCTGCAAATCAGTCAACACATGGCAACCAACACTGAATCAACACGCATAACACAAGACTCCGGCCGCCTTGCCGGAGAAGACTGGCGGCAACCGGAGAAAAATATAGAACAAGCAGCCACACAAGCACAAGACGGGACACACCAGGCAATCACAAAATCCCTCACCCACTGTTATACATACACAGTACACATGTATATATATATCAGATAACAGGCACAGAAACCAGCGATTAGCCAAAGAACAAACCGGAGAAAAATATTCAGGCAACAACGGAACAGGGCGGCGGCACAACCGCCAGGAGCAACCACGGGAAGAAAGAAGGAGCAACAGGAGAGATTGATTTCCCCTCCCCCTTTCTTAATTCCAATGAAGCCGAGAGATACAGAGACAAATGGGATTGTAATTGCTATTCTTATCAAACAACTAATAGAAACTGGGGATGGGACCGTGGTTTCCAACTTTCTGTTGTGCAAACACGTGTCCTATTATGACAAAAATCTGATTTCCAGTCTCGGTTATACCTTTTATTGAACAAAACTGCGGGTAGAAATGAGTCAAAAAAGTTCCAATTAATTATCAAAATTCTCGAAATAATTAAAAGATAATAAAATAAAATTTTCATAATTTTTTTGAAGCATTTTTTTGAAATACAACCCGTACCCGCATTTCATAATTAACGAACCGAGCTGTACTTAAAACAAATTCAGAAAATCACGAAAATAGTCTTAAAATATTACAAATATCCTGAATTTTATAAAAACATAAATTTCATATTTTTAAAATAATTTGTGAAATACAATTTATACCCGCTTTTATCAATTAAACGAATCGACGCGCAGGTGAAATTAATTTCAAAAATTCCCAAAATAATTTTAAAATTTTCGGAATATTCCCAACTTAAATAAATATGAATTTCATAATTTTTGAAGAATTCGGAAATTAAATACAGATTTTTTCAAATAAATGCAATCAGAAAATCATACAGAGCTAAATAATTGATGAAATATTGATTTTTTAAATTCTATAAAATCCCAAAAATAAATATTGAGATTATAAAGTCATGAAAACAATTTTAGAGACAATCCACATATTTACACAAATAAACTTGTATTAAATCCACTTTTAAAAGTGAAAACAATTCAATACAAGTCCGTAATTAATTACACGAATGACCCTATGCATCATAAATCACACATAAATAATAATCAAACAACACATAGTGGTCAAAACCAATATGCAATTTTATTTATTTAATAATTTCCGTAATTACATATTTAAATAATACAAAATGCACGAGTCGTTATATCCTTCCCCCCTTAAAAAGATTCTGTCCTCAGAATCTGACTTAACTAAATAAGTGAGGATATTTGTCAAACATATCTGACTCTAACTTCCAGGTAGACTCTTCTACTCAAGGATTTATTCAAATCATACTCACTATAGACATAAATTCATTACTAAAGACTCACTCTTAACGATCTAGGATCTGGATCGATCATTCCACGCAGAATAAATTTGGATAAGTGCCCATTGGCTCCTAATCAATGACTTGATTCGAATCAGATACATAACACCTTAATATTGATACGCAGAACACATTATATACATATAATGCAACTGTAGCGGTAACACCAACTCATAGACAATTTTACCCGTATTTCTTTAGTCCTTGAACGGTTTAATACATATAAACCCTACTTGACCCTTCTATTCAAACTTAACCAATCTCTTTCAAAGTGAAACTTTTGTCAACACCAATGATCCTATTTCTATATCCACACTCTTTTAATACAAGTCCGTCTTCTTCCTTTATCTATCCCGAGCTGCTTCAACTCTTTTTCCAAATCAACCTCACTACGTCCTTGGTGTCCTGAATTAATTCAGGAACCAACAGCATTTCTATTCCCACTTTCTCTAAATAGTATGGGGAACCACCCTTATGTCCATACAAGGCTTCGCAAGGTAACATTCCCCTACCAGCATGATAACTATTAGCATAGGAAAACTTAGTCAATGGTAGGTGATTACCTCAGTTTCCTTTTAAATTCCAAAATATATACTCTTAATATAACTTATATTATCTGAATCATCTTTTCACTTTTACCATTTGTCTGGGGATGGTAAGTGGTACTCATATTTCACTCAATCCCCAAACATTCCTGAAACTTCATCCAAACCTCAAGTAAATCCTCGTGTCTCAATCAGTCACAATAAGAACAGGGACTCCATGCTTTGTCACAATTTCATTCAAATACAACTCCGTTAGCTTATCCAATGGTATCTTTCATTAGTTGGAAGGAATCATTCAGACTTCGTCGACTTATCATCAATTTCCCAAAAGTTCTCTATCATGTCTTGGTATGCCCGAGTGCTTCCAGGTGAATAGGACCCTGGAAGTGTGGGTTTCTCTTTATATTTTACTCTTCAGCTTAGTCACATAGAAACTCATGCTCTAGCGGAAAAATCCAAACATACCTCTACTGTCCTTTTTGGGTGCAACTTTTCTTTTCATTTAAACTATCCAATTCTTGATTCATAATTTCTTCTTAACACTTCTTGATTCCTTCCATTCCTTCTGACTAAAAAGTGATCTCATACAATTACTCCCCATTACCTCCAGGTACTTGAATCTTTCAATTTCTCACTTCTTCCATTCTTCCGCCAATTCTTCAATAATCTTAATAATCTTCAATTTTCTTTTCTACTCAAGACATCTATCCCTAAATGGACCTTTTTTGGTTGGTATTCACTTAAACAACCATGGCTCATAATCAATTTTGATCAAATTCTCATACTTTTGAAACTTAGTATACAATTGCTACTTTTCAACCCTTCGCAGACATTTATTTAGGTGTTCAACTTGGCCTTCCTTAGCTCTTAGATGGGCGAGGATGTTATCAATAAATATCTTCATACTATCTAAATACTCCTTATACACCATGTCCCTAATTCCTTATAGTTAGCTGATACACTTATTACTCCACATATTATCACGAGAACTTGTAACATTCATAACCCACTCTCATCACAATCTTTGATATGTCCTCAGGCTGGATCTTATGTCAATCTTCGAGAAATAACACACTCTTTGAATTAAATCATAAGTAATTAATTCTTAATAGGGGTTGCTTATTCTTATTCGTCATTTTGTTAAACTCCCAATAATCGGTACACAACCTCATAATTCCATCCCTCTTCTCCAACAACATCACTGGTGCACCCCAATGGACTATATCTGGTATGCTCACATTCCTCCTTACAATAACTTTTACAATTATTGAACTAATTATTTCGTTTCACTGGCCTCCAAGACTCCAGGGAATTAATTCATTACTCAAATTCCCCCCAGCTTAGGTATTTTCTCCTTCGTATCTTTGCACCTGGTGGATCTACCTTATATTCTTAACTTATTACTCCTTTTCTCGTATGATTGGAGGAACTTCTTATATTGCTTCTTCTGGTAATCAATCATTGCCCTGGTTCTTTATCATAGTTTTGGGCAGCTGAACTTTTAATCATATTACAAGTCTTAGTCTTGGTTGTACTGGATGTCATACCTTTCGATGCACTACCTCCCATGCTATCTCGAGAAGCACTTCTACAGTTCTTGGCAACATGCCTCACCTTGCCACAGTAGTAATAGATGACTCATGGGTTTTCCACCTTACATTCTGACGCGTAGTGTCCTTTCTGTCCACACTTGAAACATTTAGCATTTACCTTACACCTTCCATCATGCCTCTTACCATATTGCTTATACTCCGATATAGGCGACTTAGCCGACTTGGCTTGATTAGAGCTGGCTGAGGTATTACTAATCATGGTCAAAGAAATACGTTTCCCTCTAAATTCTTTATTCTTACTTCTTCCAACCTTTTTCTGAGACTTTTGGTTAGATCCTTCTTGACCTAATGCTTCTTTCATATCATCAATCTTTCGCTTCTTACCTTCTTTTTCTCTAGCGACTAACTTCTGATCAAATTCAATTACTAAGGCGGCCTGAACTACGGAAGGATACATCTTAAGTTGCAATGCCACCACTTCACTACGAATTTCAGGCTTTCATCCTTGTTGAAACCTCCTTGCCTTCTGAGCTTCAGAGCACACATAATCTGGTACAAATCTAGTCAACTCTGCGAACTTAGCCTCATACTGAGCTACACTTCTGTCACCTTGCTTTAGTTCTAGAAACTCAATCTCCATTCGATTCCTCACACAGTCAGGAAAATACTTTTCCAAAAATAACTCAGTAAACCTAGCCCATGGAACAGGGCCTTCTCCTTCTAACGCTCGGGTTGACTCCCACCAATAAATCGCTTTATTTTCAAGAAATAACTTGCGTATTCATTCTTAAAATTATCACTTACTCGGACAAGGTTGAAAGCTTTCTCTCTTTCTCTTTTAACCATGCTCCCGCAATCACTAGATTAGGTTCACCTTCAAACTCAGGAGTATAACACTCTGGAAAGATTTAAAATTAACATTTTGGTCCACTCTTTGCTGCTGCTGAACCTGTTGGATTAACTGCTGTTTTTGTCCTTGCTGCTGGCACAATAAATCCCTAATTTCATTAATAATTGGACCCACAACAACACTACTACTATTTTCTTTAGAATGGGTAGCTTTCTTGGGTGGCATCTTCCTGTTTCAGAAGAATGCTGCCCAATCCAAATACCCATGTCCTTAATATCAAGGTCCATTTATAATAGAAATCTAGATTAACAGCACTAGCAGCAATAGCAACGATGACAGTAGCAGAATCAACAACAGTACAGGAAAACTGAGTTATAAAGAAACTAATCAGCGTAGCATGGCTCCTCAATACAACAGCAACTAACTAACTTCCCGTCACTACTCAGTTACCACATCACGCTAATCTGATATACTACGAGACTTGGCTGGCTATATCAGCCACCAATTACATAGAACAAACTGATAAATCAGGTCAACTTAAGGAACACTGGACTCTTCTAGGCACCCTAGTCCAAATTTCAATCAACCTTTCTCCAAGGATGATTTCTTATCACCCTCAAGGGATTCATCAATCACTGAATTACCATTCCCGAGACCATAACTCCATCCTTAGATCCTGAACTCTCACGGTTACCATTACTATTAAATAACATCCTGATATAGGACTCTCGTTCTTCTCAACAGTCGTTCTTACTTGCTTCCAATAACGAGGACCATCTAATCGTGGAAATTCATTACCATAGAAAATCCAATCAAATTTCCGACTCAAGGGAATCGAATAAGAAGAAACAGTGAAGAAGATGTAGGTATGACTGAGAGCACCCATACAAGTACATAAGATGGCCAGTCTTAGTACCATACTGTCACAACACATAACTCGGTGGCGTCCCACCAGACCCTTTTGTCACATAGACAAATGGTCAATTCATATGCATTGTTTGCCCCAATCAACCGAAAAGTCACCAAGGAAAGAAACAATATTCAAATAAGAAATTCACAAATAGAAAAGAAAGAATCTGATTTGGAAGGAGATCAACAGAACCCTAAGTAGCTTACCTCGGGTTCACAACTTTCTCACAAGAAAGATAAACAACTTATGGAATAGGAAACAATTACTCTGGAGATAAAATACATTTAAAGGAAGAAATAAAAGAGTTCAAAGATGTCACCTCCCGTTCTGATCCACATTCACTACCAAACTTAGTCGTCATAACATCCCCTAACTATTATCACGCTATCCGAACTCACCAAGGTCACATAATCAGTCCAATAACATTCCTTGACACAGAAAATATGATATTTAGAAATAATGGGGGTGTCTCTTTAGCTGACACATTACGGGTATGCTCAGAAGCTGACTTTTCTCAATTAGACTCGAATTCTCAAAAGGAAAACTAGGAATCTCTATTGGACATTACTTATAATACATATACGAAGGAGACGTACTCTAGGTTAGGGCAGTTCCAGTCAACCCACAATAAACGTCAGGGTTATACCTCCGAAACCCTTGACTGAACTCCTAGACTCTCTCCTCTGATTGAGTTGCTGATTCACATATATATATAAACCATCCTGCACTCTTTTAACTCTACTCTTAACCTAAATCAGGGACTCAAACCTGTAGCTCTGATACCAACTGTGACGGCCTCAACCCCGGGGTCAGGAGTTGACGTCATTAACAATCACCATAACAAATATAATATAATCAATTTCAAGATAGAATATAAATACGACCCCCTTTTTTTACCAATATATTTTCCAGGTTTAAGTATGACTTAGGTTATAACTATTTCAACTCAACTAATTACAAACAATCCTGACATAACTAACCTCACGCAGCAACTCAACAGACCATCTTTGGTCCAGCACAACTACCTCAGAGGAGACTGACACGAAAGGAGCTCGAACTCTGCCCTGACTACCGCGCAAGAATCTCCTAGGCATCTGCAATACATATAAAATATTCTGTAAGGGTGAGCAATTGCTTGCTCAGCACCACCACTATAGGAATAACAAATAAAACAGTTTAAAGTAAAGCAGTTATAGGAACATAGTTCATTATTCGTTAGAAACATGTAAAACAGGTATAAACTGGATATCAAAACTAGCATGCTCTGTAAAACAATAACATCAGTAGTTGTAATATCCGGGATATATCGTGTAATTATTTTTGCTAATTAAATAATTATTATGTGTGTTCAGTATCTATTCTGTGAATTAATTGCTAAGTGTTATTTGTATTTGGATATTCAAAAATAATATTAATTGAGTATTTTAATTTTTATATGTTCAAAATAAAATATAGATAATTGTCATATCTTCCTAATTATCTTTATGTTGATTTATGAATTTATAAGAATCATATGAAATTTATAAAATCTTTTTCCGGGTATTTAAAATCTATTTTATAAAAACGGGAACCAACCGACGTCACCCGTTGTTACGTTTTTGGAACCCGAAACTCTTCCGAGAACTCCTTCCTAACCTAATTGTAATATTCCGAGCATTTTCCATGTTTCGACTTTTTCGATCCGGCGTACGGTTTGTCCTGCGCGGGTCCCGGCGCAACTTTTTCGATACAATATTCGTTTCGGTAAATCAATAAAACTTATATTTTCGATAAACGGGAGCTTTTTATTAAACTATCACAATTATTACTTCGTAATACGTGTAACCAGGCGCTGAGACCAAGACCGTAGTACAAATTATACTGATTTGGATAATTATCCCGAAAACCGATACCGTTTGGATCAGTTTTTACAAATAAACATACCGTTTTATATCCGGAATGATCCAACGGGATACTAATCTTCCGTAAATATAAATAGCCTTTTACAGTATTTTATTTCGTATCAAAATCATTTGCAGACAGATAAATATATAATTTTACAGAGAAAAATCATATATTCATAAACTGTTCCAAGAATCAAACCAACTTTTGAAGGTGTTATTGATCTTTGTTCGAAAAGCTCGAGTATCAGATTTGAAGGTCTTGAAGAGCTCTATCAGATTCCATAACCTGTTTTACTGCAGAATCAAAGGTTAATTTTATATATTTTTATTAAATTTCGAATTATTTTGATTAAAAATATGAATTTTTGTTCGGGTGATTGTTTGTATGATTTGATGATTGCATGTTGTAGAGCTTGTTTTCCTGATGATTTTGGTATATTATACGTCTGATTTGGAGTTCAATAACATGTTCAAATTTGAGTTTAATTTTCGAATTTCAAAATTAGGGTTTATAACCCGTATGAATATTTTCAATTAAAATTTGGGGGTTTTTGATTCAAGGGTTATTAGCTGTTGATTTATAGTGGGTTGTGTTCCTTATGAAATTTGCAATCGATTGGTATATAGCTCGTTAACAGAGGATTAGTGAATTGAAGGGAGTTGTGTTTTTAAGTTTTACGATGTTCGCCGGAAACCGGCGATGTTCTTGGCCATTTTCCGGCCAGGACAGGGATGATTATTGAATTTTGATTGCATGTATAAGTTGCTGGTAACCTGTAGATTAATTCTGGACAGTTTGGTGTCCTGAGGTGGCCGGAATCGTGTTCTCCGGCCACACTCCGGCGAATCGACGGTGGGAGTTTGCAAAATTGCAAACAGGCCCCTGTACTTTTGGAAATAATGAAGTTAGGTCCCTGAAGTTTTCAGACTTTGCAAAAATTGGATTCCTGTTTTAAAAATATTTAAAAATCATATTTCCTATTTCTTTTTATTATAAAAATTCATTTTTAATTTTTTAAAATTCTAAAAATTATTATTATAATTCCGAAAATTATTTTTTAATTCGAAAATAAATCTGAATTAATTAGTTAATTAATTTCAGTTAATTTTAATTGATTAATTGGTCAATTAATTCGAAAATTAATTGATTAATTGATTTAATTAATTATTAATTAATTTTAATTAATTATTTAATTAGATTTAATTATTTAAAAATGATTTAAAAATTCCGAAAAATAGTTTCGAGCTTTAAAATATTATTCTAAACTATTTCCAAGGCTCGATAATTATTATAAAATTGTTTCAAAGCCAGAATTGGCTAACCGAACCTTGTTTATTTACTCGAAATTGATCCAACGACCCGTTTTAATTCCGAAAAATGTTTTAAAAATCATTTTAAATACCAGAAAGCCTATTTATGACCCGAGACTTCTTTATAAATGATATGTCATTGATTACGTGATGTATTATGTGTTATACGTGACTTGTGGATTGACTATCGATCTATATATTCGGTGTTTACTTGATTATTGCGTAACTTTCAATCCGTTAATCGGATTTGGGTGAAACGAAGGGTAGATAGAAGTATGTGTTGAATAGAATCGTATGAGTTGGTTATTGATAAATGCATATGATATGTGTGCAGAAGAGGCAAGACGTAGGAAGGGGAAACAGGTAGTTGAGGAGTATGACGATTGTGATTGGAAGCGAGTGCAGTGTAGTAAGCTAATACCAGGCAAGTGTTCTGAACTTTCTCGAGGTATTGTAGTACTTGATAGTCCTGTTGATATTGCAAGTGCTTTGAAGCACTGAAACCTAAACCCTGATTTCAGTTATTGTTCTTGAGCCGTAAACCTTATTCTTTCTAAGCCATTGACTATTGTATACCCAAACACGAACCACAAATCTACGATACTACTCTACAAATACATACAAACAAAATTCCAACCACTGAACTGAATTACTTATATACTCAACCCATTATATCTTATGCTTTGAAAGGACCAAATCTTTGAAACCCTGAAATGTTGATTCCTTTGTTATCCAATTCTTTCATTACCCATCATCCAAGCTTTGAAATTTACCTTATTGATCCTTACAAGGATTAAAACCCTTTTATTGTTAAACACTCACTGTTGTTAATGATTCTGGTTATTGTTTATTATTGTTTATTCTATTATTATGTTAGAATTGGATTGTTTTTATAAAGTTGTGGACCAGATTCGTGGTCAGACCATATAATGGTCAAGTTTGGCCAATGTGTGCCTTGGATCCAGTAGTTAGAGCAATGTTGTGTGCTTTGCTCGGGGTTAGTGCGTGACTGATCAGCAACCTAACCTTGGTTTTTTTTAAAAATAAAAATATAGTATCCAATTCTAAATCATAATCCATTGTTCACTTGATATCATAACCATATTCACTTGATGATCATTATTCTCAGTTTTGTCATTGTGACTTGCTGAGCTAGTTAGCTCATTTGTGCGATGTTGTTTATATTCTTTCCAGTTAATAGGAACCAGTTGGTAGCAAGGATCCCCAGTCCAGCACGAGAGCTAGGGATTAAGGTTGAGGAAGCTAAGCTAGTAGGCTTCTTTTGGAATAAAATTAAGTTTGTAAAAATTTGTAATAATGTTTAATACTCAGTTTGAGTTTTAATGATTGGGATTTGAACGATATGTAATATAAGTAGATGTGTTTGGCTTGTGTGCATACTTTAACCTGTTGCGATCCGTGGTAGTTGATAAGTAGGGTCACTGCATATTATTATTATCTTGATTATTGATATAAGCAGGTTATAAATAAGGTGTGTGTGGATCCCAAACTTCTGACCCGGGTTTGGGGGGCGCCAGAGGTTTGGTATCAGAGCTACAGGTTATAAGTCACTGACACAAGCCTAGGGTGACGGGAATGGGTAGAGGGTTAGGATTAGAAGTAAGGAATAGAATGATAGAACGTCGAGAGGTTGAGTGTTATGATATAACTAGTAGTAGTATAATTCGTGTCATGGTTCGAGATTCTTATACTGCGATATAATTTCAGATAGCAGCTATGGCCGACTCTTTTATTCCCGTATCAGCTGATCACTCAAAGCCTTCAGTTGGAGCACCAGCATCAGATCCACGTCCTGTTATTCCACCAGCATTGGCTATTTTACCTCCACCAGTGTTGCAGCCTGTACCACTGCAGGCTATTCCACCCCCAGGCATGAGGCCACCTGTCAGAGGACCCCCACCAGCTGATTCAGATTCCACTGGGCATTCAGTTGCGAGTGCCCCATTCCAGTCTACATTGCCCCCAGTTCCTTATTACCGGTGTGAGGCTCTTATATTGGAGCGTGATTCCTTGTTGACTCGGATTAGGGAGCTACAACATATCATTAGGACTACAGATGTTGATCATGGTGTGAGGGAGCTTCGAGAGGAGATTCATGTGACACGGAGGGTTCTTGAGGCTAGGCTACATGGAGCTACGCTACCTGGCAGAGGCCCTGATGCACTGATGGGCTAGGCTACTGAGGTGATGGAGGACTTTGAGAGGCTGGCAGGACCAGAGTTTCCTTGGAGTTGAGACAGAGATTCAGAAATGGAGATGCTGAGCAGTGTTGTTATGGTTGTATAGTATGTACAGTAGTGTGTAGTGTGTATCAGTAGACTTTTGAGTTGTATTTATAGACTAGCGATGCTGACTAGTGAGTAGGTTGTTGTACCCTTTTGCTTTTACTTTTGAAGCGTCTTTACGCTTGTAGTACCCAAAACTTTTGATCTATATATATCAGTACCTTTTCCTTTCCATTACTGTCATTTACTTTATTGCGCCTGTTTTACTCTACCTTATTGCACCAGTTATACCCTGTGATACCATGTACCCTGCTTTCCATAACTGTTTATGTTCTGTAAAGAAGCATGCAATTTACTTAGTTACAACTGCTTTAAAAAAAGAGATATTTCTATTTTACAAAACTTTTCTTTTATACAAAAGATTTGATTCAAAAGCTAAATAAGTTGTTTGATTCTTTATAGAAAAATGCCTCCTAGAAGAAATACACGCACCAACACCCAGAATGAAGAAACCAACAACAACAACAATAACAACCAAGATGATACAAACCCGAATGTGAACCCAGGACCCATAGACCCAGCAATAGCCCAAATTCTTCAAATCTTGGCCTAACAAACAGTTCACCTGGCACAACAACAACAAAGGCAGACCAATCCCCAGGTAACCTTCAAAACTTTTCAGGCGATAAACCCACCAGAATTCAAGGGTTCTCTAGAGCCGATTGAAGCAAATGTTTGGTTAAAGGAAATAGAGAAGGCATTTGCCTTAGTAAAAGTAAAGGAAGAACAAAAGGTTGAGTTTGCAAGTTACTATCTGAAGAACGAGGCCACCTATTGGTGGGAGATGGTGAAGACATTGGAAGGTACAAATGCTATTACTTGGGAGAGGTTTAAGGAATTGTTTCTAGAAAAGTATTTTCCTCAGTTTGTCCAGGATCAGATGGAGCTGAAGTTCTTAGAGTTGAAGCAAGGAACTATGTCGGTGGCAGATTATGAAAGTAAGTTTGAAGAATTGTCAAGGTATGTGCCGTCGTATATGGATACTGACAGGAAGAAAGCTAAGAGATTCCAGCAAGGCTTGATGCCATGGATCAGAGGGAAGGTAGCTATTTTTGAATTGGAGACCTATGCAGGAGTCGTACAGAAGGCTATGATTGCGGAGACAGAGAGTGAGCCCAGAAGGAGAAAGAAAGCAAGAAAAGGAAAGTTGAGGGAAGTGAGGGTCAGCCACAACTAGGGAAGTTTCCAAATTTTAAGAAGGGCAAGTTTTAGCCAGGGAGAAATTTTAATTTCAGGAGACAGAATGCAGGAGACGGAGGCCAGAGCAACCGTCCAGCTAATACAAATCAGCCAAATCAGTTGAAATTAACTTTTCCAGATTGTCAAGTATGTGGAAAGAAGCATGGAGGAGTTTGTAATAAGTTGAATGTGGTATGTTTTAAATCATCGTAATTTCTTATGGATGGATTGAGCTAACCAGAAAGGGCACTATTCGAGGGAGTGCCGAAATCAGCCAGCTAGAGAGCCAGCAAATAAGGATCAGCCTATCCGGAATCCAGCAGTGAAGGTTCCAGCCATTGGATTTACGTGCTTCAAATGTGGAAAGCCAGGACATATGGCCAGGGATTGCAAGACACCAGCTCCAGTCAGTAATACATTGAGGATTATGGGATCTACCCCAATAGTGAATGAGACTCCAAAGGCTAGAGTATTTGACATGTCTGTGAAGGATGCGATCCAGGATACAGATGTCGTGGCAGGTACGCTTAACGTGAATTCTTTATGTGCCAAAGTGTTAATAGATTCGGGAGCAACTCGATCGTTTGTTTCACAAGATTTTGTTAGTAAGTTAAATTGTCCAGTTGAGTATTTAAATAAAATAGTGATTGTGGAATTAGCAAATCAAGAACGTGTAACTGTGAATCAAGTTTGTGGGAATTGTAAGGTTGAGATTTCAGGTAGTAAGTTTTGTGTAGATTTGATACCATTTAAGTTAGGAGAATTTGACGTTATATTAGGGATGGATTGGTTATCTAAGCACGATGCCCAGATAGATTGTCGAAATAAGACATGGGAGAATTCCGAAAAATGTTTTAAAAATCATTTTAAATACCAGAAAGCCTATTTATGACCCGAGACTTCTATATAAGTGATATGCCATTGATGACGTGATGTATTATGTGTTATACGTGACTTATGGATTGGCTATCAGTCTATATATTCGGTGTTTACTTGATTATTGCGTAACTTTTAATCCGTTAATCGGGTTTGGGTGAAACGAAGGGTAGATAGAAGTATGTGTTGAACAGAATCGTATGAGTTGGTTATTGATAAATGCATATGATATGTGAGCAGAAGCGGAAAGACGTAGGAAGGGGAAACAGGTAGTTGAGGAGTAAGACGATTGTGATTGGAAGCGAGTGCAGTGTAGTAAGCTAATACCAGGCAAGTGTTCTGAACTTTCTCGAGATATTGTAGTACTTGATAGTCCTGTTGATATTGCAAGTGCTTTGAAGCACTGAAACCTAAACCCTGATTCCAGTTATTGTTCTTGAGCCGTAAACCTTATTCTTTCTAAGCCATTGACTATTGTATACCCAAACACAAATCACAAATCTATGATACTACTCCACAAATACATACAAATAAAATCCCAACCACTGAACTGAATTACTTATATACTCAACCCATTGTATCTTATGCTTTGAAAGGACCAAATCTTTGAAACCCTGAAATGTTGATTCCTTTGTTATCCAATTCTTTCATTACCCAGCATCCAAGCTTTGAAATTTACCTTATTGATCCTTACAAGGATTAAAACCCTTTTATTGTTAAACACTCACTGTTGTTAATGATTCTGGTTATTGTTTATTATTGTTTATTCTGTTATTATGTTAGAATTGGATTGTTTTTATAAAGTTGTGGACCAGATTCGTGGTCAGACCATATAATGGTCATGTTAGGCCAATGTGTACCTTGGATCCAGTAGTTAGAGCAATGTTGTGTGCTTTGCTCGGGGTTAGTGCGTGACTGATCAGCAGCCTAACCTTGGTTTTTTTAAAAATAAAAATATAGTATCCAATTCTAAATCATAATCCATTGTTCACTTGATATCATAACCATATTCACTTGATGATTATTATTCTCAGTTTTGTCATTGTGACTTGTTGAGCTTGTTAGCTCATTTGTGCGATGTTGTTTATATTCTTTCCAGTTAAAAAGGAACCAATTGGTAGCAAGGATCCCCAGTCCAGCGCGAGAGCTAGGGATTAAGGTTGAGGAAGCTGATCTAGTAGGCTTCTTTTGGAATAAAATTAAGTTTGTAAAAGTTTGTAATAATATTTAATACTCAGTTTGAGTTTGAATGATTGGGATTTGAACGATATGTAATATAAGTAGATGTGTTTAGCTTGTGTGCATACTTTAACCTGTTGCGATCCGTGGTAGTTGATAAGTAGGGTCACTGCATATTATTATTATCTTCATTATTAATATAAGCAGGTTATAAATAAGGTGTATGTGGACCCCAAACTTCTGACCCGGGTTTGGGGGGCGCCCCAGTAGTGTGCTGTGTATAAATACCAGAGTTAAATTTTAGCATACTATCTTCATTTCCAAATCCACTAGATAAACCACTTGTTCCGTTATGGAGACTATAAAATCCAAATCAGATACGTAGTGGATATATGAAGATAGTTGATCAGGCTATCAATACCGGACAGCTCCCACTGTTATCCTATATACCTGTTCTGAAACTCAGAGACTAGCTAGGTCTCTGACCTGCTGGACTAATCGGTTTTATATTGCGCGTAATTGAATTAGCCTCTTACGCCATCTCAATAGGCCTACTCTGGCCCCAATGTATCCCAAATCTGACCGTTTTATCCAGTTTTCAAAACACTTGTACCTATCTCCTTTCAAAATCATTTATTTAACCAGCACACATATAAAATCCAGTTCGCAAATCATTTCATTCGAGATAGGTACCTTTCGAAGTAACTTTTCCCCCAAAACAATTTGAAAACAGTGATTTATAACTACGGGGATACGTAACTTAAAATGTTTCTGTTCCATTACGAAAATAAAGCATTAGCTATTCACATATACTGAACCATAAAAGAATGGTCAGGGGTACTTGCCTTGCAGAGCTTACGACTATCTCTGGTTGACCTTGGACTGACTTGGACACCCGGCTTTATCGCCTTACTATCAGACTATCCTGGATCCGACTTCAACGCTCAGGTCCTTCGCTAAGGAACCTCGCTGCGCTTG